>NC_061113.1:111714688-111880023 GCF_002878395.1 Capsicum annuum | reverse complement strand
AGTCACAATTTAGCTATATTGCATGATTTCTAGCTTCTTAGGCATTTTATCAAACACCTTACATGCACATCTTAAGCATAGGTGAAATCATCAAATTATACATCATGAATAACCAAATTTACATGTTTCCAACTCATATGATATCATGAAATTCAAAAAAAACATATAAAGATTCCATCTTGGGAATCACCCAATATCAACAACATGATCATCAACACCCAACAATATAGAAATCATACGTTATAATGAAAAAGAGGGTTTTAGAACTTTATGGATGAATTGGATCCATAAATCAACTCACACATACCTTAGAAGGAATATTCTTGATGATTGACGGAGGAATTTCCTTGAAATCGGATCTTCAAGCTTAGTTACGCAACGCTAGTTGTTTTTCTCCTTTAGTGCTCTTATATGAAGATATTTGAGATGATAGTAGGGTTGTAATATGTTTAGAAGCTATATATTTCATAGGGTTAAGTTTAGGGACGTGTAAGGAGTGTTAAAAGACTTAATTACCCTTAAAATAACTCAAAACGGAGTGTTTTTGGCAACTGGAATTGACTTAGGCAGCGCCCAAGTAATTGCCTAAGCTAGGTTAGGCAGTGCATAACCAATTGCCTATGCTTGGGTTGGGCGGCGCCTAACTAATCGCCTATGCTTGGGTTGGGCGGTGCCCAACCAATCGGTTATGCTTACTATCTCTCACAAAAATGGGCATAAGTTTTTGCTCGGGTATTGGATTAAGGTAAAATTGGTATCGTTGGAAAGATAGTTCGATTCTGTATAATTTAGTGGGTCTAATTCAGCGAAAATACCACATTAACATTGAGTTATACTCATTCAAAGATGATCCTTACAAAATCAAACACTAAAACTTGATGGATTCAAAAACTCTTAGCTTGCATTACCTTAAGTGACTCATATGAACATGCTTAATGTATCATAAACTATCCTATCACTAGGATATTCATGGTAAGTCAAGTACTCAAAAGAGTCACAGGATAAGAGATTTCATATGTAGGAATACTTATTCACTTCCTAGCTTAGAAACATGCGGGGTATTACACCCTGAAACAAACTTACTCATTTTGGATCTACTGTCTACTACTACATGGGGAGCTTACCTGGATAACTGAATGAACTTAAGGGAGTATCTTTTACACTCATTGTACCTTGTCTAAGATTTATGAACTCTAACACTTTGGCTTCTTTCTGCTCTAGGGAAAAGAATCTATCTAAGAAGTTCATAGCAAACACTTCCCACTCTATAGGCTCTATATTTATACCCCTATCTACCTTTCACTACTTATACTATGTATGGGCTATGTCTTGTAGCTGATAGGTGGTTAACTTTTCACTCTCACTAGAAGTCACTCCCATGATGTTTGTGACTTTTTGAACATAGTCTAGGAACTGCTATGGATCCTCTTCGAACTGAGAACTAGTGAATAGAGAAGGATTCAATCAGGTGAAGTCCTTAATCCCGACTGTATCAACATTGGCCACATGGTTGGCTGGAACAACAGCTGGCCATTTATTTTGATCTGCGACTGAATTGGCTAGAGTAGTGATTGCAGTCCTGAATTCTGCATGAGAGACATGCTCATCCAGAGAATCTGGCTGGACGGGTTGAGGCGCTGACTATTTTTTAGTTTCCCTTTCGTTAGTCCTTTTGGAAGGCATGTTATGTAAATAAAATGAAGAAGCGGATTAGAATAAGAGTTCAACTGGAGCTTATGCTCACTAGAACTACATGAATACTAAAAGAAGGGAAACTATTCCTAAAACAACTCATAGCCTCCTGTACATAAGTGTGGTGTACAACACACCCATGTACAAGACTCTACTAGATGTGGCTTTTCAAACTTCCTAGGACACTATTGAACCTTAGTCTCTAATACCAAGTTTGTAATGCCCCAAATCTGGTACCCGAAATGCTACATGGTGCTCATGACCCCGAAGGACCTCAAGCTAACCCATGACTGATATCTGAACCTGTACACTGCATAATATGCCATATAGATTTGAAAACATGTACTGAAAGGCCATAAGGTTCAAAACTGAATAAACATAACTGAAAATATGGTATAACAATACCAAATAACTGAATTAACTACCTAACCATGCTATAGTCTGAAAGCCTATAAAACTGACTATCTGAATAAGTAGTTGATGGGGCAGGTCCCTAACTAACTCTAACTATTGAAATAAACTAAAAATTGAAATAATAAAGTAATCATCATATCCTCAAAGGATGAGGACTCACTGCTGACTCTAACTGATGAACTGGGATACTACTGATGCTCTTGAGCTCGTGCTTCTAGATCGATGATATAAGACACCATAACGCAAATGCGTCAGTACTTTGAATATACTGGTATGCAAGTGAGGTAGGCTGAATGCAAGGGGGTTCATATGCATGAACAATACTAATTGACTAACCAACATAAACATGAGAATACATGCATGCATACGTAACTATAACTGAGATCATGATAGGACCGAATATTGAGTTTTGACTACTGAGTCTACTAACAACATAGATTTACTGATATCTGAGTTTACTAATATTGGGCTACTCCATAACTGAGTCTACTGATATTGACATCTCAGTCGCTGATAAGTGAGAAACTGATACTGTATTACTAAATATTGAAGGACTGATACTATGTTATTGATACATGAACAACTATTTTTGATAGGTCTGATTATTAAGGACTGGTCTAGTTGACTGTATCTAACAATACTGAAGCTGAATATTGATAACATAAGTTCTAATATCTGATATAACTGATAACATGAGTGACTGTATGTGACAGTCCTGAATCTGAGAGAACTAGCTGAGTTTCATACTATATCTGAGTTAATTATATCTGATAGTCCTAAATTTGAAAAACTATCTAATTTTTTTAATAAGACTGAGACTAAGTATGAAACTGTGGGAGGTAATCATCTAACCAACATGCCCCAAAATTGAACTGGTGAGGTCCAACCTGTAACCCCAGCTGGAAGGGTGACAATACCGAGCCACGAGTAAAGACCTGCTGTTAGTATACCTTTTTTTACAGGGAGCACTACCATCAACCCCTCCTAGTAGGTAACCTAAATGAGATGTATATATCCCTAAATGTGTAGGGTGCATCTCAATCTAAGTTGGCTACATAGTTCTAAAATGCAAGGATTGCTACTAAGGGTCAAACCCCTGCTAATAGGAATGCCTCCATCCTTGAGTTCGCTCGGTGCTAAATCCTACTCCCAATTGAATAGACACTAAATTGATTAACTAAATTGAATTGATTAACTGAACTGAACTGATACTAATGGTATCATTTAGCGGAGCTAAACTAAGTTTACTAAGTTCCGTTGACTGACGGAATACTACTGATATCTGTGGACTGACTAAGAGTACTGAAGTTATTGAGATATACTAGGAATACTGAGGTTACCAAGCTTATGGAATACTGAGATCATTGAGATTACTGAACTACTGAGATTACTGAGATTATTGAGATTTTTTAGATTTCTGGGTTTTTCTGAGTCACATGACTGACTGAGTCCTATGGGTCATGGCTTGATTGAGAGTATTGTGAAAATTGACACTGGCTCTAGGAAAATATCTAAATTTTCAGGTATAAATACCCCCAAGACTCGATGACATAAAATTAAAACATATCCATTCTTGAATAATCATAAATATGGATATTCATTCACCATCACAATCACTAAAGCATCTCTTCAAGCATTTAGAAAACCATAAACATGTGATATGTAGGGAGACATGCTACAAGGTCTTGCATCAAGCACTTAGCATACATTAAAGAATATATAATTGGGGAATTTCATACTATCATGTCACAATTCATTCACTAAGGATTTGCAACAAACACTTGGCATGCATGAGCTTACACACAATGGGGGATTTTTAGTCAACATGCTATAATGGCTCTAATTCCTTCACATAAGCTTTTTACCAAATGTATGGGGAGCGTGTTTTGCTTATTCAATAATTTCTACACATAATTTACATAAACACATCACTTAACAAGCAACTTGAAGAGGGTTTATCATGAATATCACATGCTAGGGCCAGAGCTTGAAACCTTGTAAACAAATTATGAATTAAAACTCAATTCTAACATGAACTTCAATTTCAATTCACGTGAATCATGAAAAATCATAAACATAAGATCTTTGAATTTAGAAAAAATATTCTTGAACTTCTTGGGTGGAAGGGACCCAAGAATCAACATCTGCATACCTTAGAAAACTCTTTCTTGAAGGCTCTTGGAAAGATTCTTGATTTCTTGAGGAAGGGTTTGAATCTTGTTCTTGGATTTTTAATCTTGAAAGAAACTCTAATTTTGATGTTATTTATGAATAAGGAGTTATGTGCTTTGATTTGACGTGATTGAGTGTTAAATACGGTGGAAAAAGACCTAAAAATTACTTTAAGACGATGTTTTAGCACTGTTTCGGACAAAACTAACGGTTTGAGTGACGGACCATCACTCTGGTTACTAACTGTCACTCCAACCATCGATTTTGGGCTAGAAAATAGCCTTAACACTTCCTTCAGTTGTGATGGCCAAAGCAATGGTCCATCGCTGACTTGACGGTCCATCAGCTTACCCATCACTCCTAGGCAGCTCGAATAGCTCTGAGTAAAATGGCCATAACTTTTTACTCCGATGTTGGAGTTTGGTGAAATTGGTATCGCTAGAAAGATAATTCAATTATATATCTGTTGGTGGGTCATGAGCTGAAAAAATATTTGTAGAATGGTAGATATTCTCATTTGAAGTTGACTATGTCAATATCCTTCTCAAGAATTTAATCGGTAAGGGATGTTTTGATTCATCTGATAGCTAGGACGTATTTTAGGCATTAATATACATCAAACTTGATCATAAAACTACCAAATGACTAAGATTTATTTATTATGATCTTGAATCATGGTTCTACTATCGGTTGGGATTCTCGGGGTATTACAGGTCTTTTCTCATGATACCTAGTAACCCTAATAGTTTGATAATTCTATGCACCTATGAAGGCTATCAAGGAAATGGTCATGAGTTCATCTAATTTCTGGACACTTTAAACATCTTCTCCAATTAGAGTATCGTCTTTCTCCTTAATTTTTACCTCCTCATATATCAGTTCTACCAGGAATAATTGTTTATTAGCTCTACAGTTATGATTAACAACATATTCATCGTCATAGAAAAAACATAGGCCTTTGCCCTTTTTACATCTATTTCTACAATAGTTAACCTTTTGAATTTATTTAGTTTAGTAGCAACAGGCTGAGAGGTGGTGGTTTTCTGATAGTTAGAGGTTCTCAAGGTAATTGGAGTAGGCAAGAGAGTATTACCCCCTTTATGATATGATTTGAACACCCATGAACTAGTCCGTGCTTCAAATACTTCTTCTTGTAATCTAGAGATCTTGTAAACCCGAGATAAGGTTTTGGGTGCCTAAATAGTAAATGCTTCATTCAATTTAGGTTTTAATCCTACCAAATTACAACTGATAGCATTCTCCTTGGAAAGATTAACTGCAGTTCACAATCTATCAAATTTAGCTTGGTACTCCTTAACACTACTAGTTTGCCTAAGGTTCTTCAAGGCTTCCATTGGATCCTCATATCCAACCCCAAACCACTCATTCAAGGCTAAATGTAATGACCCTTTAGGTCATTTCTCATTATTTTTCTCATTTTCATTGTTAGAGCTTTTCTATAGCTACCCCAAGTCAATTATGACTTGTTGAAACTGATAGTTTGATTATTGGGAAATTCATTTGGTTTCTAGAACCATTTCCCTATTTAAAAGTCTTCACTGGTTCCAAATAGCTATCAATCAAAAACTTTAGTTAAATGATTTTGGATGTGAATTCTGACAATGCCAGCCACTTCAGAATATCAATTTTAGGTTGGGCAGACCTTTCATTCGGGTCCCGCTACATCCTAACTTATTTCGACCTATTGGTCGGTAAGTTGATAAATTAGAAATCCAGGTGTAGGCTGATATTTGGTTGAAATGACCTTGAATGTAAAAATTCAATTTTTCCAGCGCGTTCAAAATGTCGAAGTCAGTGTGGTTACATATTTTGTTCGCTCATATTGGACTCTGAATGTATCTTGAGTCATTGGCTGAATTCTAAGTTTTAGCTGTTATTTAGTGCAAAAAAAGGTATCACGATCAAGGAGGCCTCATTGCGAGTGCAATGCAACAATTGTGGCTAGCATAGGTGCATGATCGCCCTAACTAGAGGCCTAGGAGTGCGTAAATGCTCTTCCTGGATGAGAATTGGCCATTTCTTCATTGTCTCCAGTCCCATAAACACTAATAGAGTGTGTAGTCCTTAAATTGAGTCTTCAGAGTTTATTGGGGCTCAAATAAATTGCATATTCACGATTAACATTGAATCTAAGGTATGAATGCTTCATTATTAGTGTTGCATTCTTGTTTATTTGATCCAAAACCCCAAATGGCTTGAGGCTTGATTTTATCCCAAATATGATTGATTAGCACCAATTTCTTGAGGATTATAACTCCCTAATGGTGTTTGAAAAATAGGTTGGTCTCGAAAACTCATTTTCTATATATGGGACCTACTTAAGGTTTTTTGGTGTCGTTTTGAATTCGAAGAACAATGGTGCAATATGGGTGTTGATATTGTCATAGTAATGCATAGATTATATTTTTGATATCTTGTATCCTTGAGGAAGCTTCAAGTAAAGGGAAAGCAAATATTTTTGGTTTGTGAGCTATATTTGAATTCGAGGTAGGTTAGGCTTACTTGTGTTAGATTAAGCTTTATTATAGTATAATTGTGATATCTTGATAATATTGAACACAATATTAGGTGTTGAAATGGTAGGTGGTAATGTTTTGAATTAGTTGAACCACTTAGGCTATTGAACTCATAAAGTGTGATCTTTCACTTAAAGTCTAGAACCTTGGCTAGTTGGATTTACTATCTCATAGATAGAATGAGAACGCTCTAGTTGTTCTAGTTGGTTGGGAGTGACCTTATTCACTCATCTTAAGAGTAAGTTATCCTAGAGATTCATACTTGTGAAATTGGCCTTAGATGTTTTGGATGACATAAGAGTAATACTTGAGGGAGAATTGTCCTATAGAACTAGTATGGATTGATAAATCTTTAAGACATGATTTATATGACTTAGTCTAGTTTCAAGTAGAATTTAGACTTGAACATATAACTTGGGATATTAGAAGGGGAACTTGGCCCACCTTAAGCTTGAACATTAGCTTAATTAGTGACTAGATACTTGCTAAACACCTAGATTATACTTTTGGTAATATGATGGCCAAACCTGGTAAATGGTTTATTCATGATGTTGGTTTTGGAAATAATGTGCATACTTAATGATTATCTTATTTTCATTACTTGGATAGAAATGGTAAGTCTTGTAAATTGAACCTATGACTATGCTATCACTTAACTTATTGTCTAGTTTACTATGCAATTTTTGGATTATATCATTACACATATTATGCTCAAGCCTAGTGAATAAACTTATGTTTGTGCTGTAGAATCTCTTTTGTGCTAAGTATTGTGAATCATATCTTATAAGAGAGATTCTAGAAAGTATAACCATCGCTTCTAATTGACCATACTAATAATTATGTCAAGGCCAGTAATGTATTGAGTGTTCATACCATATGGATATGCATGTTCATGTACTTACTATCATAATATATTGACAATATATGGTGAGGTACCATGATAGGTTTTTCTTTATTTCTCTTACACTCTATTGTTTGTGGGGCTTGTACTTGTTATGTATTTTCCTACCTATATATATATTGATGTCATAATGAATATTGATGATACGATGATGCCCGGTGAATTCGAAGGATATATTGATGATATTATGATGCCTGATAATTTTGGAGGACATATTGATGATATGTTGATGCCTGGTGAATCCAGAGGATATATTGATGATATTATGATGCCCGATAAGTCCGAAGGATATATTAATGATATGATAATGCTTGGTGAATCCTGAGGATATATTGATGACATGATTATGCCCAATAAATCCAAAGAATATATTGATATTATGACAATTCCCGGTGCATTTGGAGGATCTATTGATGTTATGATGATGCATGGTATATTTGGAGGATATATTATGATATAATGATTCCAAGTGAGTTCGGAGGATATATTGATGATATAATGATGCCTGGTAATTCTGAAGGACATATTGATGATATGATGATGCCCGATAAGTCTAGAGAATATATATTGATGTTATGTATGGTAAACATATGTATATAGTGAATAGTAATCTATTGCCTTAGACCTGAGTTACAGTGTTGGTTATCTACTGGTGGGTTTTAGTAGATGCTATCGTGACTCATGAATTGGATCATGAAAATTGTTATCAGAGCTTAGGTTCACCAATATTGTTGGAATAAGAGCAAGTGTCAAATAAAGTGTTGCGGATCAAAATGTTGACATCCGTTTCCTATCCTCAGGATGCTAAGTGACATTCTTAGGGGTCCTTCACTTCTTTCACTCATACCGTGCTAAGAGTTTGAGTTGATTTGTAGGATATTTTCTTGACTTTACTTTTTCATAGATGCCCAGGATGCGTGCTACAGCTATGCATGCGGAGGGTCTTGAGACTGAGCCTAGGGATACTACTCCTATTCGAGGACAACCTCGTCATGTGTCCCCATTTAGGGATCAAGATGGGCCTCTCTAAAACTCCATTCCTGCACCTGAGCCAGAGATTCCTCCATCATAGCCAGCGGTGGGCATGGGACCATCCCAGGATCCACCAGGTTTTATTCTCTTTTTTTTACATAGAGACATCTTGGTTCAGCTGTTGGGTATATTTAATAGTATCCAAACTACTGGGGCGAGAGTACAACCTGCAACTGTAGCTCTTGGAGTTGAGATTCATCCTATTTTGGCAGTTGTTCAACCCACAACCACTCAGCCAGTTATGACCCAACCTGCTAGGTCTTCTGAAGAGCAGATGATGCTGGGTAGGTTTTTGAGGTTGGCTCTTTCTAGGTTTATGGTGCTCTAGGAGAGGATGCATTTGAGTTTCTTACTACTTGTGAGGATAGACTCTGTGGGTAAGGTCTTGTTGATACTCGTGGTGTAGATTACACCCTATTTTAATTAGATTTGTCTTCTCGACACTAGTGGAGAGAGTTTTTGAGTTCTAGGACAGTTGGATCTTCTCCTCTATCATGGAATCAGTTTTTTGAGATATTCTTGGAGAAGTATATGCCACGCATCCTTAAAGATTGACTAAGAGATTAGTTCACCAGTTTGGAAGAGGGTTCTATGATAGTCGTCGAGTATGAGGCCTGTTTCCATGAGTTAGCCAAACAAGCGGCTTTTATTTTGGATACTGAGTATGAGAGAGTTTTCTACTTTATAAAGGGACTGAGACTTTCTACTAGGAGGCTACCCAAAATTTAGTTGCTATGGGTAGGACTTTTATTGAGGTTTCAGATCATGCTAGAGTAATGAAAAGATGCATAACGAGGTTCATGATAAGCAGCCCAAGTATTAGGGCAGATTTGGTAGGAGTTGTAGTAGTTCTCGATTTAGAGGTGGTAGTTCTCGTGTTTTGCATCCTTCATATCTATCTTTTTAGCCCCAGAGTTAGACTAGTCGACTAGTTTAAGTATTTTTTTAGACTACTGACGGAGGTCAGTTTGGTACTAGTGGTCGCCCTGGTAAAAGTAGTGATCAGTCTCTGAGAGGTTCATCTATAGGATGTACAAAATGTGATGGTTACTCTGGTTTGGCTGGATTTATAAGTTTTAGTTTTTCTCGTGGCTCTTGTTTTACTTGTGGGATTCTTGGTTATTTTTCATGTGATTACCCTAGTCGTGGGGCGATAGTTGTTTCAATCCAGGGTGCTACCCCTATTAGAGCATTTTATCCCTCAGGTATAGATAGTTTGTAATGTCATAAGGGTTATTACTAGGGTGCTCGAGGTAGTACTCAGGCAGGCAGGATGGTGGGTCCGTTAGGTGTCCAGCCAGGTGGCAGGCATGGTCAGTTATATGCAGTACCTACTAGACCTGAGGCTAAGACTTTGAATGCTATAGTTATAGGTATGATTTTGGTGTGCTATAAGTTGTCTCTTTCATTATTTGATCCCAGATCCACTTATTCTTATATATCTTCTTATTATGCACCATCGTTGTACTTGACTAATGATTTATTATCTATGCCATTGTATGTATCTACTCCCATGGGGGATTCTTTAGTATTGGATTGAGTATTCAAATCATGTGTTATGACAATTAGTAATGTTGATACTTATGCTAACCTTATTATTCTAGATATACTGGATTTTGATGTAATTCTAGGCATGGACTAATTATCCCACTATCATGCAGTCAGGGATTATTTTGCCAAGATATTTACTTTAGCCATGCCTAGGGTAGCCCCAGTCGTATGGCAGGGAGCGGTTAGCCATAAGCCAACATGGATTATTTCTTATGTTTGGCATGATAGTGGCATAAGTGGTACATAGTGACATTGATGGCATAGTATAATGTCGTTAGTTGTTAAATGAGGATTTGTAGATTAATGGTGTTAGATAATAAGTAGTGTTCACTACAAAAAAACCGCTTAGCAACAGATTTGTAGCAACAAGGACATTTCCGTCGCTAATTAACGACGTAATTGCAACAAAATAGAACTTTTGTCGTTAAATAAATGAAATTAAAATTAGTAGCCTAATTAGTGATGGATTAGCGATAGAAAATAAAATTTGTTGCTATATCTTGGCGGTAAATATTGACGCCTTTATTTTGGTGACAAAATTAGCAACATAAAAGGTGAGATTTTTTTTGACATGGTGGAGATAGAAATAGCAACAAAATTATTGTTACTGAAATTATTTTACCATTTTTAAAAAATATATTAGGTATATTTTTAATAAATAATTAGCAACAACTTTATATCAGTTCCTGAATCCGTTACCCTACCAACTAAATATTAGGGCAAAATCTTTTATTTTACTTTGTTCCCAAAACATAGTATCATCCGCCTCTCTCCAAAAATAGTCTCCTTTCCCTTTAATCTCTCTTTTCTCTCAATTGAGAAAAGGGAATCACTCAATATCAATCGAAATGGGTGTCAATCCTAAATTAGAGGTACGATTCTATATCTCGTAATTTGAGTTGTTTTTCCTCTTTCAATTCTTAATTTCTATGTTAGAAGTCACTTGTAAATGATAGGTTTAGGGTTGTTTGAGCTCTTTCACTTAGGTTTGTTCGATTATTGTGTTAAAAAGTTTGATAAATTGTTATTTACTCAAAATAGGAACCGGATTTATTTTTTTAGAATTTTTGTTTGTGGGGTTTTTGATATTTTCTGTTGCATGTTTATTGATCTGAAATTTCTTCAACAAATTTTCTGTTTGCGTGGTTGAATTTTCACTGTTTTGCGTACACTAATTATGTGAGGGTTTTTGGTTTTTTCTTAGAAGTTATATTTGTTGTTTGTTTGAACTCTTTCACTTTACTTTGTTCGACTATTAAGTTAAAAAGTTCTGTTAGTGGTTATTTAATTGAAATGGGAACAATATTTTTCCTCGTAACTTCTATTTGTGTTTTTTTTATATTTTCTATTGCATGTTCATTAATCTTAAATTTCTTCAACAAATTTTTTATTTGTGTGGTTTAATTTTCAATTTTTTATTTACATTGTTTATGGAAGGTTGTACTTAGTGTGTTGCATGTTCAAAAAAGTAGAAAACATATTGCCGTTAGAGTCATTTTTTCTTATTGTTGATCTAATTTTGTGTAAATAACAACATGTACTATGTTTTATGTTCTTTTGAAATTGTGTAATTGTCATAATCATTTTCTCTTTTGTTGTGTAGACTGTTTATCCTTTATCCTTCCACAGATTTCATTTCTGGGATCACATTGGTATATGTTATTGGTTTTCTTAACCTGATGGTGATGTTATGCTTTGGATTTTTATAGAGATCCCCTAAGGATACCAGCAAGTGACAGAAAGTGAGCTAGCAGCTATCTGGCACTATAACATTCTCCCTTTTAAATGATTTTCAATTAGTTTTTCATATGTTTCTCTGTTGGCGTTTGTGTTCTTGAGTATTCGTGAAACTGTCTCTATTTTCTTTTACTTACCGATTTCTTGAAAAGGAGCAACCATGAAAAATTTGATGCCTTAATAGTCTACATACAATTGAGGATTTATTTTTAATCTGATTCACCCTTCAAATACAATCAGTTCTTTTATTCTTAACTTTTACGATGTAACTTCGTGTTAAAGTTGTAAGCTTTATATGTTTATTTTCGCCAACAAAGTTGCAACTTATTTTTTGGTTTTATTTAATGTTCAGATTTTAGGTATGTATTTTTCTAAAATTTGATGTTTTAATCTTGTTATTGGGAGCTTTTGCCTCATGCCTTATGGTTGTAATGATAGAAGTTTCAGTTTTGTTTGTAATTAAACTTTTTCACTAACCCTTATTAAGGACAATGAATGATATGTTGTGTTTGTGATTTCTTGTTTGTTTAGCAAAAAATGACTGATATATTCTATTTCTGTGTAAAAATAGAAAGATATATTCTAGTTTGTTAAGATATTTAATTTTTTCTTCTCTTTAGTGATAATCCTGGATGTATGAAGTATTAAAATATAAAACTCTAACTATGTTGTTTATGTCGACATTAATAGTAATATGAATAATCTAGAGCATGGATGGACGTATGCTAGGTTGGATGGCCGAGGAGCTAAAAACTCTAGATTCGTTACTGGTGTGAATAACTTTATCCAGTTTGCATGTTCTCAACAAAATTGCATGAGTGTTAACAACGTTAGATGTCCATGTAAAAAAAATCGCAACATTAAATACAAGGATGTTGAAACTGTTTGATATCACCTTCTTCATGATGGATTTGTTAAGGACTATTTTGTTTGGACATCAAAGGGAAATAGATGTGATCGGTGAGATTTCTTTCGGTAATGATTTGATCAATGGTGCTCAACTTGAATTAGGATATGATAATCCATATCGACATATGATTTTGGATGCTGCTGGTCCCAAATTTAACCATGGTTCAAGTTGGCAACCTTACAACAATATTGAATCCGGGCCATGTCATCCGTATGAACCTTTAATTGAGGAGGAACATGAAACTTTGGTGGTGGAGGAGCCTAATTTATAGTACCAAAAATTTTATGAATTATTGCACTCTGCTGATACAAAATTGTATCCTGGTTCTTTCCTCTCTCAACTTGCAGTAATCTCTCTAATGTTAAATATTAAGATGGAAAATACTATATCACAGAGGGTTTTTAACCAAATGATGCAATTGTTTAAAGAGTCTTTATAGGAAGATAACCTACTAGTTGATAGTAATTATCAGACTAAGAAGCTAGTGCGTAGCTTAGGTTTATCGGTTGAAAAGATTGACTGTTGTGAATCAGGATGTATATTGTATTGGGAAGACCATAAAAATCTTACCTCTTATAAATTTTGTGGCAAAGAGAGGTATAAGCGTCGAGTTGGCTCCCGTAAGAGGAAATTGGTCCCTTACAAAAGGATGTATTATTTTTCTTTGATTCCTAGATTGAAGAGATTATATCCATCCCATACTATAGCAGCTGACATGATATGGCATCATGAACATATAAAAGAGGATGGAGTAATGCGTCATCTATTAGACTCTGAAGCTTGGAAGAACTTCAATGAAAGTCATCCTTTTTTTGCCGATGAACCAAGAAATGTTAGGTTGGGGTTATGTACTGATGGTTTCCAACCATTCAGTCAGTCTAGGAGAAAGTATTCTTCATGGCCAGTAATTGTCACTCCATATAATTTATCTCCAGGCATTTGCATAAAAGAGGCTTATATGTTCTTAACTATCATTGTTCCTGGGCCAAACAATCCCAAACATGAAATTGATGTTTATCTGCAGCCTCTAACAAAGGAATTGAACTTGTTATGGGAGACAGGTGTAGAAGCATTTGATATCTCCAAAAAATAATAAAGTTTCAACTGAGGGCAGCTTTGATGTGGACAATCAGTGACTTTTCAGCATATTCTATGTTATTAGGATGGAGTATTGCAGGTAAGTTTGCTTGTCCTTATTGTATGGAGGAAACACAATCCTTTAGATTACAACATGGTCAAAAAACATCAGGGTTTGACTGTCACAGAATGTTCGTTGACCAACATCATCTATTTAGGAGAGATCGTAAAAAGTTTCTTAAAGGTCAAACTGTCAAAAGATCACCACCACCCTACAGAACCAAAGAAGAGATGTTGAATCAAATTTGTGATTAGGGGATAAGAAAAGTGATAGAGTTAGATGTAGAAGAAGTTAATCAACTAATATGTAGTTCTTGTGGATGGAAAAAACAAAGCATCTTTTGGGATTTACCTTATTGGAGTTCTAACATGATTTGACATAACCTCGATGTTATGCATATTGAGAAAAGTTTCTTTGATAATGTATTTAATATGATACTAAATATTGATAATAAAACCAAAGACAATCCACAAGCTCGTCTAGATATGGTCAATTACTGTGATCGACCTCAGTTGGCAAATGATGCTTTTGGAAAATATCCCAAAGCTGTATATACAATAGACAAGGAAACAAGCACTATCTTGTTTAATTGGGTGAAAGTCTTAAAATTTCCAGATAGGTATGTTTTAAATTTGGGTAGATGTCCAGACACATCTGCAAAAAGGCTATTTGGCATGAAAAGTCATGATTGGCATGTGTTCATGCAACGATTGATGCCTATTACTTTTCGGTAACTACTTTCAAGTAATGTATGGCAGGCACTTATAAAATTGAGCTTATTCTTTAAAGATCTTACATCGACTACTCTCCGAGTGGATGACATAGAGAGATTACAGGGAGATGTTCCACAAATCTTGTGCAATTTAGAACGTATATTTCCTTTTAGGTTCTTTGACTCAATGGAACATCTGCTTGTGCACCTTCTATATGAAGCAAAGATTGCTGGACCTGTACAATATCGATGGATATATCCTTTTAAAAGGTAATGCGAAAATTTAAGTTGAACTTATGACAATTATGTTATTATTAATTTTTCAAAATATGATGGTTTATCCATTTTTATATTTAGGTATCTTGGAACTCTTAAAAGAATGATTGAGAATAAAGAAAGTGTTGAGGGTTCTATATGTGAAGCTTACTTGATGACAGAGTCAACACTATTGTTTTCTCATTATTTTGAACCACATATCATGACACACAATCATAATGTGGTTCAAAATGATGATGGTGGTATTGTGGAGGATGTTGAAGGAAATTTATCAATATTCACCCATCCCGATCGATTATGGGGATAGTAAAAAAAAAGGAATCTAACTCTTGAAGAAATCAAGGCTGCCCAAGCTTACATTTTGCTAAATTGTGAAGAGGTTGAGCCATTTGTGAGGTAACAAAAGTTAGTTGTATCAACTTAATTTTATAAGCATGTTCACATATCATGACTTGAAATTGAAAATTTTTTCTTTAAATGAAGTATTTTTGTGCGATGTTTGCAAGAAGAATTTCTAAATGCCTCTTAAGATCAAATAAATGAGAGCCTTGAAGCAAATTTCTCTATATGGTTCAGGGAATATGTAAGGCTTCAAAAATTAATATCTTTTATACAATTATGCACTTAAATTGACTTATGAAATTGAACTAAATTTTATAATCTTCTAAATAGGTCCGGCTCAATCATATTGAGAATGAATTCCTACGTAGTCTTGCTCGTGGACCATTGATAGGCGCTATATCTTATTCAGTGTATTTTGTTAATGGATACAAGTTTCATACAGATTTTCATGGTAGCGTAAGATCAACAATAAACAGTGGAGTTTGTATTTTAGATCTAAATTTTGGTGATTTCTATGGGCAGATAAAAGAGATTATAGAAGTAGAATACCGTGAAGCACCTTTAAAGAAAACTGTACTATTGAAATGTGAATGGTTTGACCCAACTATGAATATTGGTGTTAAAAAGCATAATCAGTATAAATTGGTTGATATTAACCATCGTCACTGATATAAAAAATATGAACCTTTTATTCTGGCAATGCAAGCAACTCAAGTGTGTTATGTGTCTTATCCTAGCAAAAAAAAGAACAAAGATGATTGGGTAGCTGTATTGAAGATCGAACCTCAAAATGTTGTTGAATTACCTGATGAGGAAATTGAGATAGCTGCAGAACTGAATATTCCATTTCAAGTTGAAGAAGTTCAAGTCTATGAGATAGACATGAATGTTACCATGGATGAAAATATACATTTATATGATCCAAATGGTGGCTTAATTGAAATGGGTGAACTCGTTAATGATGGTTTATTGCAAGAGAATCATGAGATCCAAGAGGATGCTATAGAAGAAGAGTATGAAACTGAGGAAACTGAGGATGATGAAGAGGAAGATTTTGAAGAAGACACAGATAGTGATTAGTGCATGATAAAAAATATGCTATTGTATCTTAACTATTTTTGTGAGCAGTTATTTTGTCGAACTAGTAGCATTTTCTTTTTCTCTACTCATTGTTTACTCAAAACTTGTTGCTTCAACTAGTTTTACGCTCTACTTCTCAATACAACTGTGCTTTTATATTTTCTGATACCTTATCTACATATTGTTGTTTGGTTCTCTTGGTATTATTCAGTTTGTATATTATTTCCACTTAACTAATACAGGTTTTTTTATAGATATGGCTAGAGGTAGAGGTAGAGGTCGCGGAAGCACAGTGCGTGGAGGCAAGTCTGCAGTTACTGCAAACATAGTTACTGTTCCCACTCCTACTATTGTTAGTCCTCAAACTGATGGCATAGGTGGTCGAAATAATACAAATCAAGTTCAGCCATTGATTGCTCAAATTACATCAATGGTTTAAACTTCTAGTGATGGTAACAACCATACAACACCTGAATCATCTCCCATTGCCCCAAATTAGATCAACACTACAGTTGAAGGCACATCTACTCTAAGGAACCAAATAGGTGAGAGTCTTAACCAATCGACTTCATCGTTAAAAATGGATAAATATAATCAACTTGTGGTCTGATTTTTGTGTATATATATTTATGTTTTAGTTTTTTCTGGTTGATGATCTGTTGTTGGTTCTTGTGGACAGAATTAGAATGGGAGTATTTTGTAGCATTTTGGTGGTTCTGTTGGTAGTTCTTGACCTATTGGTGGTTTTTGTTGTGAGTATTTTAGTGGTTATGTTGGTGGTTTTTGTTCTATTGTTGGTTCTTAATTTGAGAGGAGTTCTTGTGAGAAAAATTACAATGGGAGTATTTTGTAGCATTTTGGTGGTTCTATTGATGGTTCTTATTGTAAGTATTTTGGTGGTTCTTATTATGTTGGTGGTTCTTGATCTGTTGTTGGTTCTTGTTGTGAGTATTCCAGTGTTACATGGAATTCAAGAATAACAGTGAGTTATGTTGTTGTGAGGTATTTTGTTGGATAGGATTTCAAAATTACAATGTTGTATGTTGTTGTGACTTCTTGTGCAAAATTTGCATCTTATTTCCACTTTAACAAGTACAATTTTTTTAATAGATATAACTAGAGGTAGAGGTACAGGTCAAGGAATCATAGGGCGTGTGGGCAAGTCAGCAGTTAGGAGTAATATTCCTATTTTTACTGCAAACATGCCTACTATTCCCACTCCTACAGTTGTGCCTCAAGCAGCTGGTGGTGTAGGTGCTCCAACTTCTAATCATGGCAGTAACCCGACAACACCTTCATCATCTCCTACTACTCCAAATTAGAGAAACCCAACAGTTGTAGGTACGTCTTCACAAACCAACCAAGTAGGTGAGGACGTATCTCGTAGCAACATAAATGAAGAAGGTAATTCCAGTAGGACCCATGTGCGGACCCTTGTTACTATAACTTCTGCAGGGTTAGTCCATTTTTCGTCTATTATTATATATTATTTTTTATTTATAATAGACTCTAAATAATATCGTCACATTAATAAAGATAGCAACCTTCTAAAGCATGCTCCAACAGCATTCACGAGTCTTTCTAAAGTGAACTTGCTCACAATGGAGTCAATTGGAAAGGTGTCTCAAGTGATATAAAAGATGGCTATTTTAGGGAATTCAAGGTATACATCTTCATCATAATTGAGTTTTTAAAGTGTATTCACTTTTATAAATACGATATTAATGTGTTATTTTGGAAATTTATTTCAGAAACACTTCTATTGGGATTTGAAGCTGCAGTAAAGAAACAGTGGCAGATTAAGGTAGCAACTGTGTATAGAAATTTCATTGGTAAAATTAAAGAGAAAGGGATTAGCCAAGATTTTATACATAAATATGTCTAGGAAAGCTGACAGCGACTTTGGGCAGATCCTAAGTGTGTTGAAAAGTAAAAAATAAATACGTAGAAGAATCGTGGCGTCAAAGAATTCACCGCTGGAACTCATATGGGAGGCTCTATCTCAGTTGGAGAGTACCAAAAGAGACTTGTAAGTATATATTTCAAGTACTACCCCCTAATTTCTTTCAATATGAATCTGTTAACTGGTTTCATAGTCCCTAATAGCTCTATAGTAGTAGGCAATGTGATCAGCATTACAGCAAGTGCTACTATTATATTTCATTGAGTTTGAACTATATGTATCCTTGTGCAGTGGGTGTTGCTTCTCTCATGTGTTACGTGTTAAGATGAAATTTCCCTACTGTTTTTATGAAAACAGAATCTATGCAATTCCCATATTTTTATGGCAATATGTAAATTTCCCTACTATTTTTATGAAAATAGTATTGGTGAATTTCACACATTGCACTGTCCATGCATATGCATTTCCCACATTGTCCCTTGTATGCAACCAGGTTGATTCCTCCCCCTTCTATTAGTTGTTGAGGTTGTTGTCTTGAAAGTTTAAAATAGTGAGTTACACTTTAATATGTGAAATAAATGTTCCAGTAGTTTTGTTATAGTACAATGCACAATACTTCTTTTTTACAGGCTGCTGAAATAGGTCAAGATTCGACACCAAGTGAGTTACATTTACATGTTCACACACATGGTCATGATGGAAAATCTTTCGTTGATGAACGTTCCTGAATCATCCATGTAAGACTAAATCTTAATGTAGTGGTCTACTTAATTCATATTTTTTTAGTTTAAAGTAGTTTTTGGTATCTAATCATTTTTAAGTACAATCCATTATAATTTCACTTCCACTATTACAGGAAAGATCTGAAGAAATATTATGAGAAAAAACATCATCAAAATCTGTTATTGATCAAATTGAAGCATATTACCAAGCTGTCGGAGGAGAAAAAAAGCGAAGAGTATTTGGTCTTGGATCTAAAGTAAAAGGCTACTATGGGCAAATTCTTTGTGTTTCTTGTGGAAACACTTCAATTTCAGCTTCACATGAATCGGTACTACTTGCAGATTCGGATTTGAATGAGTTTATGAAGCGATTGATTCTCGCACTTAAAAATCAATTTATTCCTATTGTCATTGAGGATGTACAAAAGTTGGTTTCTTCATGATCAGTTGTGAAACCTCCGACTGCTACTTTGGACGATCTTGATTCCTTAGATAATGATTGCAATGATCTTGATCAGTTGTGATACTTTTGACGATCAATGCATTGGTTTTTGATGGTTTATTTTGTTGAAATATTTAAAATTATGCAACAAAAATATACACTTGATGGATGTGGGTTCTTTTAAGAATAATTTGTACATGTTTGGTTCTATGGATGTTTTGGACATAATTGTGTTTAGATTTTGCTATCTTTGGTATTGTGTATGATGTGGGCTCTTTTAAGGATAGTTGGTAGATGTTTGGTACTATGGATGTTTTGGACATAATTATGTGTTTAGATGTTGCTATGTTTGGTATTGAGGATGTTTAGATTTTTGCAATCTATATATGTGGGTTTTTTTATATGAATGTTGGATATTTTAAGAAGATTTTGCTATCTATATATGTGGGTTCTTTTATATGAATGTTGGGTATTTTAAGAATTTTATAATATTCTTTTAATATTCAAAATACAAATTAAAAAAGGTTTTTGGAAGAAAAGTAATGATGACAGATTTAGCGACAAATTTCATCATTGCCAAACAAAAAACATTTGCAACGGATTGAGGAAAATAATCTTTTATCATAAAAACCTGGGGACTAAATAATAAAATTTTTAGCGACGGACTAGCAATGAAATATTTGGTCACAAAATAATCAAAATGATGTAATACAATATGAAATTAGTAACGACATTTATAAATATAACAACAAATATATTCGTTGCTACAAAATGGCAACAGATATAGTTCATATCTATATTATTGAAAAATTGACAATGGATTTTATTTTTTCCATTGCTAAATGGTTAGCAATGCGTAAATAGAAATGACACATATTCCATCATTGATCCATCTGTAAATTGATATAGCGACGGATATATGTTGATAAACGACATTTTTGGTCTGTTACTAAACACGGTTTTTTTGTGTGGTTGTTTTGTAAATGAATAATTGTTATAATAAGGATTAATAAAACCTTTTGGCTAAGATTGAAGCTAGCGTGAGTATGATTGCTAGAAACGAGCTTTGGTTAATCGATGTCTACGGTCTAGTAGTGAATCTTGTCTAGGTATAGACAGTGACTATTTAGTGAATAGTAGTTACTTGCTATTCCCTGAATAATGATTATCTAGAGAATCGGTTAGGCTAATAATTGGAGGCCCTATAATGAATAGCGACTTAGTAGTTTAATGATTATAAGTGTTGGTTAACTAATAATATGTAGATCGAGTATGTTGATGGCATAGATTTATAAATGGCTATATGACTATGATTGTGAATACTTGAGTATATGCTATTTCAATTGCAGCAATTGATGATGATTATGAATCTTGGCAAATAATTGTGGATGTGAAATGTGGTGAACCTTGGATAATGAGAAGTTGGTTATTTGCTTATACACTTGATGATTTGATCCTTTCCTGTACTCTCCGGTGGTATGGAACACCGTGATGTGTTCTTTACTTTATGTTCTTTTGGGTGTACTCCCCGGTGGTATGGGACGTCGTAGTGAGTTCTTTTACTTTATACTCTAATGGATATATGTGCATTGAACTTTGTATTTATACGATTGTAATTATATTAGTGTAGCTTTACGCTTCCAGATCGATTATCCATTTGTTGTAAAGGTATTAGTATGTATTGATATGAGATATCATATTATTGTTCTAGTTGATTACTTATTTTGTACAGTGATAATAAAGATGATTCAGGTTCGGTTCTATACCTTGACTTAGATTTATTATCTTGATTTATACCATATTTATATCATAATTTAGCTCAGTCGATCGATGATGCCTACTGAGTACCCGTTGTTTTGGTACTCATACTACACTTCTGTACCTTTTTGGTGCAGACCCGAGTACTAGTTGCCGCTGTTGAGTTGAGATCATCTAGTGTTGATATTCCAAAGATCGGGCGAGCTTTTAGAGTTTTGAGTCGCCTGTTTCCATCCTATCCTTATTCAGTCTTTTGTATTCTAGATGAATGTATAGGCTATTTAGACTTTGGGTTGTATTCCCTCTTATTATACTTAGTTGCTCTTGTACTGATATTACTAGGTCGTGGGATTGGTTTCCGTATTTGATTGTCTTTTATGGAACATAGTTGTTATGGTTGTGATAACCTATTTTACCCCTTGTCGGGCGTTTCTATCGAAGTAACCCATTGCCATAGCTCTTGGTTACGTTGTTGGCTTACCTACTGGTTAGTTTTAGTAGGTTCCATCATGACTTGTGAATCGGGTTGTGACACTAAAGCATACTCAGTCCAAGATATATCAATTGAAGAATTACGAGAATTCATATAAGATATATGCCATGTAATGGATTCACCATCTTAATGAATGGAAGCAACCTTAATTTCACGACCCAAAAACTAAGGGTCATGATGGCACTTGTTGCGGCAAGCCTTGACAAGTAAGCCTATCACCCAAACTGATATGAAATGAGAAAAGAAAGACCAAAGCCCAAGGTAAGGCTTCTAGAATGAAGCCAAACCACACATATACAATAATAGCATTAAATACATAACAATGATACTATAAATCTCACCCAAATCCGGTGTCATAATGTAGGAACTAACTAAGTTTACCTCAAAGTCAAAATAAATAACTGATAGTCCAAAAGGAACAAAATTTGTCTTTTAATACGAAGACAAGAAAAAAACTAAATAAAAGGAGGTAGTAGATCATATCTTGAAGCACGGACCGATTGCTACCTCAAAATACTCCAAGCACCGCTCCTATCGGCTATCGTGCGGTACACTCATACTTGAATCTGTACATAAAGTGCATAGTAGGATGATTACGGGCCACTTGTACTCAGTAGGTATCATAGGATAATTGAGCAAAGTAGAAAACAAAGGATATAAAATACACACTATGGCACGTCATCTATAATCAGAAAATTTCCCAAACGGTAGCTCACATGTCTATAATAATAGTTCTAAAATATACACATATACCAAAAACAAGTACGACAAAAATATACAATTGGATAGACATCAAATCAAACCGCAAATACAACACAGAATGTACACAATACAATGAAGAAGAAGATGATGATGTGATGCACGAGGTTATCGTACAACCTCTGTATACACCTACTGAGCTGTACTCCCTAGGTAGGACTTGTGGGGGGTTCATCAATCCATATAAAATCCAATAACTAATATCAATCCAATATTTATAAATCCTCTCTAGCACATATATTCATAGAGGGTTTTTAAAGATGTCACAATTTCTATCAGAAAAAGCAAACATTTTCATGGTGGTACCAAGGTTTCATAAATGTATATGGTAGGACGATGTAATGCTCACAGCCAACCAGAATGAGAGTTTCCAATTTTAACCAATATACCAATCATGTGAGCCAAAATCCACTCAATATACCAATTATCCATAATCCAATATAATCCATATACCAGTAAAGTAAGATACACAATAATATGACATTGATGCCACATAGATTCCCAACTTAGGCAATTTGCATAAAAAAGAGTACAAATATATATCAATACTAGCACAATTCATTTTTCCAACTGGCGCATAAAGCAACAATGTTAACCAAAGTCAACTAATAAGCCTTTTTAACCACAAAAACCACAAACTCACACAAATCACACCGAAATACATTAGGAACTGTACCAATTATTCCACACACTAGATATACCATAAAGCAACCATGAAAAGGGGTAAAATGGTCAAATAATATAAAAATGAATAATTCACAAAAAATATATAAACCAATTACATCATCCACCACTAAAAATCTAGTTTGTCCTCAAACTAATGGCAAGGGAAATACCGAAATCAGCAAAAAGCTGGGATTAAGTATTGTGCATATTAGACTCGACCTGCCAAGTAGTCTCATCTACAAGTCGATGCCTTCACTGGATCTTAACTACTGGAATAACTGTAAAATACAACCGTATAACATCCCTGTCTAGAATAGAGAAGATCATCTCAACAAAAGACAACCTCTCATCTAACTGCACTGAATCCCAATAAATGACATAATACTCATTCGGAATGTAACATCAAAGAATGAAAACATGATAAACTAGAAGAATAGTAGATAACTCTGTCAATTCTAACTCATAAGGCATATCCCCTATAGTTTGAAGAATCTCAAATGGTCCAATATACTTGGGGCTAAGCTTTCCCCTCTTCCCAAACCTCATCACGCCCTTCATGGGTAACATATAGAGGAAGACTCGATCACTAACACCAAATCTTAAGGCATGAAGTCTACAATCCATATAGTACTTGTGCTTACTCTGAGCCACTTGAAGTTTATCTTGAATGACACAAACTCTATTCAAAGACTCGCAAAGCAAGGATGTACCTCGAGGTTTAATCTCAGAAACCTCAAACTAACTAATTGGAGTGCGTCAACACCCACCATATAAAGCATAAGAGAGAGCCATCTTAATACTGGAATGATAGCTATATTATACGAAAACTCTGCTAAAGCTAGATGTTGCTTCCACTAACCTACAAAGTCCATAACAAAAGATTAGAGCATATCCTCAAAAACCTGAATAGTTCTCTCTCACTGACCATCAATCTGGAGATGGAAAGTCGTGCTAAGATCAATTTAGGTACCTAAATCCCCTTGAAATGTCTTCTAAAAGTGAGATGTGAATACTGAACCTCTATCTGAGAAGATTGACACTGGTACAACATGAAGATGAACTATCTCACGAATATAGATACGAGCCAACCTCTCAGCACTAAAAGAAAACTGAATTGTAATAAAATAATAAAATTTGGTCAATCGATTCATGATGAACTAAACACTATCCAAACCATAAGAAGTATAGGGCAATCCAGTCACAAAGTTTATAGTGATCCATTCCATTTCCACTTGGGAAGGGGTAACCTCTGAAGTAAATAACCAGGCCTCAGATTCTTAGCCTTTACCTATTAGCAATCTTTGAAGTAAATTAAAATATTATCTATAAATTTGGTGTTGTATGTGATTTTAGCAACCTGAACCCAGTCGTAGACTTGGCCTCCTCCAATATCAATCTCACCTAATCACCTACTCTCGACACATAAATTCAGCATCCAATCCTCAAAACACTATCAAAATCAAGGGAGTCTTTCTTATCCTCTCCACTAAAACACCTTATCTCGAATCACTCTCAACCCAACATTATCAAACTAATGAGCTCAAATATATAGTAACAAAGAAGACCTAGCCTCCACAAATTCCAAAACACACCTAGATGTGAAAACATCAGGCCTAACCAACTGGTTAGCCAAACATTGAACCTCTAAGGCCAAGGGCCTCTCCTAGGTTAAAAGATGCGCCAAGCTACCCATAGTAGTAAACTTTTGGCTCAAGGCATCCATAACCGAATAACCTTGTCTAGATGATAGAGAATAGTAGGGTTATAATCTTGAGCTCAAACCAATGACAGTGTCTCATATTAAGATCTCACTGGGTAAAGAAATATTGAAAGCTACTATGATATGAGAAGATCTCACAACAGACTCCATACAAGTAATGCCTCCACAACTTTAAAAAAATACCACCGTGCAAACTCAAAATTATGGGTACGATAATTATTCTCATGGGTTTTTAACTAACGAGAATCATACATAACCGCCTTCTTCCATCAGCACAATACCTAAACCCAACACTTAAAATATCATAAAAGATGATAAAGCCCATGTCTTCCCAGTGCAAAGTAAAGATAGGAGATAAAGTAAAAAAATTCTTGATCTTTTGGAAGCTCGCCTCACAAGTATTCTACCACTGAATGGACATCTTCTTCTAAGTCAGTTTGGTTAATAGATCCGCAATAGATGAAAACCCCTCAATAAAGCACTGAAAGTAACCTCTTAAACCAATAAAACTCTAGATCTCGATAGGAGAAGTAGGCCTATACCAATAATAAACTACTACAATCTTGGCTAGATCGACCATAATACCATCTTTCGTTACCACATAACCCAAGAAAGAAACAAACTCCAACTAAGACTCACACTTGGAGAACTTCACATACAACATCTCATCCTTCAATCTTTGAAGAACAATCCAAAAATTCTCCTCATGGTCTGCCTTATTCTTGGAGTAAACTAAAATATTATTTATAAATACAATGACAAAAGGGTTGAAACACGGTTAAAATACCCGATTCATCAAATCCATGAACAACACTGAGGCATTGGTCAACTCAAAGGACATGACCACAAAATCATAATGACTATTCCGAGTTCAAAAAGATATCTTCAAAATATACAAAGATCTAATCCTCAACTAGTGATACCCAGACCTCTAATCAATCTTTAAAGACACTGGAGCACCCTGAAACTGATCAAATAAATTATCAATATGAAGAAAAGGGTACTTATTCTTAACTGTTACCTTATTCAACCACCGATAGTTAATACACATACACATAAACCTATCCCTTTTGCTCAAAAATAAGACAAGTGCACCCCAAGGTGATATACAAGGTCGGATAAATCCCTTATGCAATAACTCCTGCAACTTATCTTTTAATTCCTTCAACTCTGCTGGGGCCATCCTATAAGGAGGAATAGAGATGGGCTTGGTACCCAGCTCAACATTGGTACAAAGTTAATATGATGATCGGAAGGCATACCAGACAAATCTATAGGTAAAACATCCATAAACTCATGAACAATACAAACATAATTCAAAGAAGTTAGAGAATTAATACTAGTATCACAAATATGGGCCAAATAAGAAAAACACCCTCACTCTACTAAATTAGGAGCCTGAAGAAAGTATATAACTCTCTTGGGATCTGAATGAAAAACACCCTTTGAAGAGATCCTTGGCACGCCCAATGAAGCTAATGTCACGGTCTAGGACAATATGATAAGGATCTAACCAATTCATACCCATGACGACATCAAAATCTATCATATGTAAGATAATTAGATCTACCCAATTCTCACAACCCATAAAAGTCACAACACAAGATCGGTGCACCCGATCCACTACTAAAGAATCTCCTACAGGGGTAGATACACATATAGGCTTTGGAAGAGGCTCATTAGCAGAATCAAAACTCAAAGCAAAATATATAGACATATAAGAGAAGGTCGACCCCACATCAAACAACATAAATGTAGATCTAAAATAATTCTACAATAATAATATCAGAATCTTCTGCCTCTAGTCTGGCGGGTACAACATGCGACTATCAATAACCACTACCTAATTGAGACATCCTATTATCACCATCACGGGCACTACTACCTCTTTCTTACGTACCTCTAGTAAAACCTCTACCTATTACTACCGGTATAGTAGTAGGCCTTAAAACATGGAGATGATAATCCTTAGACAAATAGCCAACCTCATCATCCATAAAACAAACCATGTGGCCTAACTTAATAGGGTGAGGTATGTTTGAGCTAGAAAAACCACCCAAAGCTGCTGAACCAGAAGATCCACTACCTAAACTCCATAAAACTGCCTATATGGGTCTGTTGTGATATCCATGGAAACCTCTAAAAATCCTCCCTTAAAAAGTATGACCTCAAAACTCACCCTATTAGAGCACCCTTTTGGCACCTCCCCGAGACGCTAAAAAAATGGACTCAGTTATCTCTGCATGATCCACTATACCTTAAAATGATTCCACTAGCACTACCATCTGGGCAGTAGCAAGATGAAGTGAAATATTTGAATCCTTCACAAACTTTTGAATTTTCTTAAACTCAATAGCAATACTAGTATAAAAATATCTAGACAAGGCATAGAGACATGCCTCATTCTCCACAACAATCATAGAGCCTTGCCCTAGGTGATCAAACTTATCTCTCATTTGATCCCTCAAACTGTACGGGATAAAACTATTCAAAAAGGCCTTAACAAACTAATCCTAAGTCATCTTTGGCAAACCAAGAGGTTTGCAAGTAACAAGTGACCTCCACCAATCCTTAGCTGTATCTCTCAATTGGTAAGTAGTGTGAGAAATTGCATGGAACTCAAGCAATCTAAGGTTATGCAACTCCTCACAATAATTAATCAAGAACTTATAGAAATCCTCTCCTACAGCACCATAGAGCCTGGTAGGACCCAAATAAGGGAATCTCTCAAACCTCTTTTGATCCTTGAAAGACCTAACTATACTCACAATAGTAAGAGACATAGTGAATCCGGCTGGATAAGATATCGAGGGGGTAACATAGATAAAGGCTAAACTCCTGATCTTGGAATACCATACTCAGATACCGACACAAAAAGAGGAACAATACTTGGAGTCTGTAGAGTACCATAAGCAACTGTCTGTTTAACTAGAGGATCAATACTTAAAACCACAAGAATACCATAGGCAGGCTCTGGCATTAATAGGAGGGGGTATAATCCCTAGCGATAGAGGAATACCAGGTGCACTCAAAGGGACACCCTCCAAATATATCAATAACCAAATCAACAACTCCTTCATAACTGGGGTACAAGAATTGTATGGGACCTAAGTAGGCCTTATATCTCTAGCATTTTAAACTCGAGGCTCAAGGGAGAGCCCCTTAGTACTACCTTTAGAAAGGATAGATCCTCGTGCCCATCCTCTACCTCGGGCCTATCCATGACCCATAACTCGCTCTTTAGAATGGATACTTTCCTCGAATGATGGCTCCATATCTCTAGCCTCACAAGATCTAGTCTTTACCATCTGTGTAGAAAAGAGTGAAACATAATTTAGAAAATAGGGTATGAAAGAATGTGCATGATAAGGAACAAAATAGAAAAGTTTCCTAAAGATATCTTATAGCTTCTCGAAGATAGATACAAAAGTTTATGTACCAATCTGTGAGACTCTACTAGATACTCTGTTCCTACACCAATAAGACCTATGAACCTAGCTACTTTGATACTAATTTATCACAACCCCAAAACTAAGGGTCATAATGGCACTATCACGACCCAAAATGGGGTCTATTCGTGATGGGTATCTCAAGACCACCATGGGTCGGATACCATCCCCTTAGACTAACTTTCAGAGCAAAATAAAAGTAAATAGTGAAAGCCAAAAAATTATATAATAAAGATAGATAAGTCTAATCAAGTTCTAAGAGCCAAAACATAATGGCCAAAATATTCCAACATTGTCTATAAAAGCCTCTAAACCAGAAATACCAAACTAGGTTGGGACATGCCCAAGACTATGAAAAAGAGAATTCACAATTCCCAAAATTAGGTTTACCACTTCACAACAACTTGACCAATATGCCATACCACCTAACACTGTACAAGAGTAATAAAAAGACCTCAGACCCTACATCATGAAATGATTCAGTGTCAAGGGACGAACAATAGGGCAAGCACTGGCATGTAACTCAGGGGAAAATGATAAATTAATGCCATCACCAAAAACTAGTCAAAATCACATACACAATATTTTATATACATATGTAGGATGATGGGATAGGGAAAAGGGTCATGAACATGATATTTTAAATTATTAGCCTGAACTATGTTGCTCGATCCATCCTCAAGGAACCCATGGGTTATATGTGTTCAACTTTCTCTTCAAAAAGGGCCCCAATGCATGTTAGCTGCAAGAATTGAGAAAACTAAGAAAAGGTTAAAGACAACAATTTGATAGCCATCCAAAATATATTTTTTGCACTAAGAAAATGACCATATATACCCCCACACCAACAAATATGGTTTCTAGTGCTGGTCCTCATGGGACCTATACCTTCATGGTGAGCTACATAATTTCCTTTATGCCTAAATTAAAATAGTTTGCACATAAATCCAACCATTAACTGAGGAGTCTTTATTAAGGCATTTTACAATATGATATTGTAATACCAATATGCTTTCAAGATAATTCAACTATGCTAAACCAACATATATTACCATTTGACTCTCGAATTCCATTTGAAATCCAAACCGTTTCCACCAAGGGCATATCCAAAACCATTTTCACTATCCATTTTCATTTAATGCAAAGTAATGTTTCAAAGGTAAGTTAAGCTATGCGAATATTCATATTTAAACTAAATTCATAAAGTAGATTGAGGTTAATTCAAATACCAAGCCAAAAATTCGTAAATTTAGGGAAACCCATGTTCCCCATTTTAAACCTCATACAATGCACCTAATCAGTCCAAAAAATAATAAATTAAAGTATGAATGATCCATTTTAAAACATGGGAAAAGAAATTGAAGAAATAACAATCAAAAGACTTCAACCTAAATTTCAAACCCATCAATTAAATCACTTAAATAATGATAAAATGAATTTTCCAATGTAAATAACACAAGTTAGGGATGAGCAACATGCCTGAATTATACAAGAAATAGAAAGAAATTTGAGGTTTAGAGCTTGAGTGTTATACTTCATTGTAAAACCCTAGTATCTCTTACCTTAAGAGTTAAAGAGGAAGAGAGTAAGTTTAATCTTGATAACTAAAGGCAATGAGTTCCTTTGAGTGTTTTTAAGTCATGGTAAAGAGTATGAAGGGAGGAAAAGACTAAAGACCCTAATTAAAATATGTAGGAAAAATTAGAAACATCTATCACAACTTGGGCAATAACTCATGAGGTCAGACCATGAGTCATGACCTGGAGTCATTACCTGAGGGCAGAAAAGTTGGTCCTTCTCAGTTATGACAATGGGTCCCTTATAATGACTCATTGTGTCTTGTAATGAGTCATGCCCTGGAATCATTATCAAGGGACCTAATTCTAGGCTTTCTCTCTATCGTGGAAATAAATCCTTCTAACAACTCATGACATCTCACAATGAGTCGTAGTGTGATGACCCTTCAAGTTATTTTCTATATTTATGCTTATCTTCATCATTTGAGATTCTTCATAGCTTTCCTAAGTCATTTATGACTTGGTGAGACCTATAGTTTGGTTACCAGGTAGTTCATTTAATTTTTAGAGCCAGTTCCCTATTTAAAAATCTTGTTGGTTCAAAATTGTCACCGGGCAAAAACTTTAGTAAAACATTCTCAGATGTGAATTCCAACTACCCTAGCAGCTTTGTAATATCAATTTTAGTCTAGTTATACCTTTGGTTCGGGTCCCAATGCATCCAAGCTCATTTTGACCTACTGGTCGGAAAGTTAAAAATTGAAAAGAATAGGCGTGGGACCCATATTTGGTCAAAATGACCTTGGATTGAAAATACAACTTTGCCATTGTGTTCGGAACATCTATTTTAGGCTATGGAGACCCTTTTTTTAGGTCCAAGGCTCCCAAACTTATTTTGGGCTATTGAGCGGATTTTATGAAAAGTGATAAAACTATAGATGCGGGCCCCAATTTTTGCTGACATGATCTCTGATAAAAAATTTGATGACTACAATGGATTTTAAATGTGGTTTACACTCAAAATTCACTATTGGATCATGTTCTTTGGATTCCAGATGAGTTCCAAGGGTCAAAAACTTATTTTTGAGTTTGTTGTAATCTGGGGCAACCACAATCGCAACCAAGAGTGTAGCGACCGCGGGTAGCATGATTGCTACCTGTATGACTACAATAGCAGCATCTCTTTAGATGTAGGGGCCATATATAGGCCCTAAGTCATATTTGGGACATTTCCCCTTCACCATTTAGACCTGTAAACCCCAAAATAAGTGTAATAACTCAAAATTAGTTAGGGGGAAGGGGTGACTTGGGAGCTTAATTATCATCTTGTATCACGATTATCTTCAAGATTAAGGTAAGAATTTCTTGAATTCATGCTTGAATTTCTTTGTTTGGATGCAAAACCCCAATTAATCTTAGGGCTTGATTTTAGCCCAAAATATTTTTAGTTTTTACCCATTCTTTGAAGGTTATGATTTCTTATTCATGTGTGAATATTAGGTTGGTCTTGGAAACTCTTTTTCTATATGTGGGACTAACTTGGTGTTTTGGTATCAATTTTGGATCCGAAGCACAATAGTGCAATATGGGTATCATTTGACTTATATTAATGAGTAGATTATGGTTTTGATAGTGTGATGGAATTTTGGAGATTTTAAAGTAAAGACGACCATTTGGTATATGAAGTGAGGTTTTACGGTTTGACCTAGAGGTAGGCTTCTATCTACTTTTCTTCATAGATGATGTGTCATTATGCTGCATGTAAATAAGGATGTTAGGCTTGATTATGAGTAGGATGACTTGACCTTGATTGTTGATATTTGGAGATTAGATGAGGGATTTGAACCCGTAAGATGACATATTTATAACCCTTTTGTATCCTATTGCATTTTATCTTTAGTTTAGATTAGTTATAACATGGATATGATATAATGCTATGTTTGGAATATGGTTTTAGCATTTGAAGCATGATTTGTATATTTAGTATTATTGGCCTAGTGTGGAAGTCTTAAAACCATAAGTTGTGTAGAGTTGACTTGAGTACCCTTGTTTCTAGTTGAATTTGCTATCTTAGGCTTGAGTATGTCTTACTTGATATCTAGAAAATAAACTAAATACTTAGCATAGTTTAGGGCATAGTATGCCAAATTATGAAAATTGTGGATTAGAAATGGGATTGTTCAGCCCACTTAGGCCTAAGCTTGTGTTAAGTCTTGTGGACTTAGTGCAAACATTAGACGTAGATGAGGCTAGTAAACCTTAGAATAAGGTTACTTCATAACTTGGTAACTTGTATTGATATTTCCAGATTGTGGCTTTTGAGTTATGGTTATGGTACTCCTTGTGTAAGTGATATTGAGTATTTAGGGATAATATTCCTCTTAGATATGTTATATGGCCTATAAAGATGCTCTTTCCTCTTAGACTTGATGATTGGCCTATAGAGTTGCTATTTTCTTTAGTCATGATTGTTGGACCTATATAGATGATATTCCTATTGGATATGTAAATTGGCCTAGAGAAGTGATATTCCTCGTAGTCATGATGTATGACCTATTGATATAAGATATCCCATAGATGATTACATGTATATTATGCCTCCTAGATATGAAATGCCTTTTGTGTGAGAGATGCTTACATATCTATCTATATTGTGACTCCTATATATGAAAGGCCTCTTGTGTGAGAGATGATTATATTCTTACTGATATTATGCCTACTATAAGTGAGATGCCTCTTGTGTGAGAGATGATTACATGCTTATTGATTTTATGCTCCTATATATAAGATGCCTCTTATATGTGAGATTATTAGAGATATTCTACGATTTATAAATATGATTATTGATGAGTCCTAGATATGTGTATAGGCCTAAGGCTGTGATTATGATGTTGTGATTATTTTGGATAAATTAATGCGCTAAGGGCCGTGTTATGATATTAATTGAATAGCCGAGAAGTGTTTATCATTATAGATGATGTGTTTACACCTTATGAATATGAATATGCATATTTTTGTATACACATCTATCTGGTATGGGACAGAGAAATATATGGTATGATGCTTATTATTCCACTGATTGAATACTGGTGATGGCAGGTATAGATTTGTTACGTTCATGATTATTTACCATTATAAATGATGCGATTATAGCTGAGATGTGATCTTATGACTGCTCTTCTATCTAGATGGTAAAGCTATGTGGTAACTAGTTGTCTATTAGGGTACTATAACACTTGATGGCTAAGAATCTAATGTATTAGTTAATGAATCTTGCTTAGCTAAAACATAGTAGCTAATAATGGTTAGTTAATGAATGGTGTCAGTTAGTAAAATATGGTTAGGTGACAAGTAGTAATGTGTTGTCTAGTAATGATTAACGGATATAAGAAGATTAGTTGATAATAATGAATGGTGGATAAACAATAGTTTTGGTCTAGTGATGAAACTTGACTAGATGGTAGATGTTGGCTATTAAATAAATAGTGGTTAGTTTCTATCCTGTGAATAAGGATTATGTGAAGGATAATATTTAGGCTAATAACTAGAGGTTATGTGATGACTAGCGAACTAGTGATTTTATAATAATGTGTTGGTTAGCTAATAACGAGTGGTTAGGAAGTATTGACTAGATAGATATTCTATGGTAATATGATCATGTTTATAAGTATTTTAGTGAATGTTATTTGGCAATGACTATTGTGATGATATTGATACACGGCAAGGTGTAACGATCCGAATCTAGTACCCAGAATGCTGCACGGTACTCATGACCTCGAAGGACCGCAAGCTAACCCATGACTGATACTGTACCTGAATACTGTATAACATCATGTAAAATACGGAATAAAAGATTGAAATATCCCATTAAGTTCAAACTAGATAAAACATAATATCTGAGAGTACGGTATATCAATACCAAAACATGAACTGAAATAAACTGTCTGAACATACTGCAGTTTGAAAACCCTCTAACTGACTGAACTATCTGAATAAAGAATTGATGGGACATGTCCCCAACTAACTCCATCTACTAAAAGCTAAACTGAAATAATAAAATAAATAATAATATCTTTCTTGAATAATGAGGACTCACTGCTAAATCTGGCTGCTAAAATTTAGAGTGCTACTAATGCTCTGGAACTCGTGCTTCTGGAGCTATGGTATAAAAAACTATAGTGCAAATATGTCAGTACAATTAAATGTACTGGTATGCATGTGTGGTAGGCTGAATGCAGAGGTTCAAATGCATGAACAATGCTAACTGATTATACGACATGAACGTGAGAATACATACATGAATAAATGACTGTAACTGAATTTGTGATGATACTGACTACTGAGTATGAATACTTATAACATGAGTTACTATTAGCTGATACTGAGTGACTGTGTCTGACAATCTAGGTTCTGATGGAACAAGCTGAGTTTGAACTATTCTGAGTTGACTATATCTGACAGTCCTGAATTCTGTAGAACTATCTGAGTTCTATTACTGAAACTGAGACCGAAATTGTAACTGTGGGAAGTAGTCATCTAATCAACATGCCCTAAATAAAGCAATATAGCTGAGTTAGGGTCCAATTTGTAACCCCAATTAGAAGGGTGTCAATATCGCGCCACCGATAAGGACAGGCTATGAGTAACCCTCAACTGGCAGGTTAGATGTCTCAACCTATGCTGGCTACGTAGTTCTGGAATGCAAGGATTGTTTCTAAGAATCATACCCTCTACTGGCAGGTGAGTTCCCATTCTTGGGTTCACTCGATGCTGAATCCTACTCCCATCTAAATAGACACTGAACATGATTAATTGAGCTGAACTGGACTGAGTTAACAGTGTTCCATTGACTGACGGAATACTACTGAGATTACTGAATTATTGAGCTTTCTTGAGTCATATGATTGACTAAGTTCTATTGACCATGGTTTGAATAAGAGTATCGTAAAAACATAACACTAGCTCTAGGCACACAGCTAAGTTATCGGGTACAAGTACCCACAAGACTCGATCGAAGAAAACATTACAAAGCATGACATTCTTGAATACATGACCAATATCAACAATCCATAATATAATAAGATGGGGATTTCATGAAGCACATGGTTATCATAAACTTGTACATGGTAGGAATGCATATAATAAGTATCATAATTTCATACTCTAACATCATGAGCATTCAAACAAACATCTACATTGCACATCAATATCATGGGAGTCATTTGAACATAAGGGTAAGACATGCATTTATCATATAGGTTACAATTGAGCTATAATACACAATTTCTATCCTCTTAGGCATTTTATCAAATACCTTGCATGCACAACTTAGGGCATAGGTTAAATCATCAAATTACACATTATGAATAACTCCATTCATGGATTTCAACTTGCATGCTAACGTAGTTTCATGAAAAGCACGTAAGGATTCAAACTTGGAAATCATAAAACAAGATTAAAATGGTTACAAAATGACCTACAACATAAACATCATGATTTATAATTTGAAATAGGGTTCTTGAGCTTTATGGATGCAAGGAATCCATAATCAACACTATGCATACCTTGGATGGAAGATTCTTGAAAACAAATGGTGAAATTTTTGAAATTGGATCCCTAATTGGAAACCCTAAGCTTGTTCTTGATGGATTTATGAGAGAAACCACTATAATTTGGGTGAAATAGGGCTGAATTACGTGTTTGTGACTTATATAGGGGTGGGAAATTGACCCTTTTTCCCTTGAGGACGCGGTCATTTAATGACTAAAAATTGGGTGCCTACGCTACAAGCAACGCAGTGCATTGATGCCTGCGATGATACTCCACGTGTCGTGCCATGATCACGTTGAGCCTTAGAAGTTTTGGCTCTGGTGGCCTGCACAAATGTTGACCAACGCGATTAGCGATCTGGTGCACCAAGATCACGTTGGTACACTATTTTGGGACTCTAAACATGATCTAAACGTGTTTCAAAAAATCTAAAACTTATCCGAGAAAACCTATTGACCTTCCTGATCATGAACTAATGAAAATACGGGCCATTAAATGACATTAAGATTGAGAGATGAGATTGCCAACTTTTGAAGGCCAAAATAGGCTAAGTCTAGGAACTTAGTTAGAATTTTCTGTCTGGGACCCCTTGACAATCTTAAAGGATTGAATTAAGCTCAGAAGTTTCACGGAGTCTTACAATATCTCCCCCATGAGAATATTCATCCTCAAATGAGACTGACTGAGAGGAGAGAAGAGATAAACTGACATACATACTAAACGTGAGCAACTGAAACATGATTCCATGACTGACATAACTAATAACTGAATACACTACACTGAGCACGCATATCTGATACATGTGTAACTGATTCATGAATGCCTGACTGAGTGTTCTGATGAACTGAGTTTCTCACAATGAGAATGCATATCTGATGCATGATTATATGACTAAACTGATACATGAATGCATGAATCAATATGCAATGGTATTTAATACCAAGTTTATGTTGAAATTCTGAACATGAACTGGATACCAAGTTGTAACTGAAATCTGAACATGAAACTTAAAAGCTTAAGGAGAACTGTTACCTTGAGCTAAATATAAGTTAGCAGGAAATAGGTGAGGGTACTTGGTTCGCATGTCTGCATCTGCTTCCTAAGTAGCTCCCTCAACGGACTGATTCCTCCAAAAAACTTTGACTAGCGGTACTTCTTTGTTCCTCAGTCTTCGAGTCTAATAGTCAAGAATTTCAAATCGAATCTCTTCATAAGAGAGGCCATTCTGAACATCTATGCTCTGAATAAGGACTAAAACTGCTGGGTCACTTATGCACTTCTTGAGCAAAGAGACATGGAAGACAGGATGAACTGAGGCTAGATCTGAAGGCAATTCAGGCTTACAAGCTACCTTGCCAAAGTGGCAGAGAATTTTAAAGTGACCAATATATCGGGGACAGATCTTTCCCTTCTTACCAAATCGCTTCACTCCCTTCCCTTCTTACCAAATCGCTTCACTCTCTTCATGGGAGAGATCTTTAGATAAAAATAGTCACCAATATCAAACTCGAGATCCTTTCTATGCACATCTGTATAAGACTTCTGTTGGCTCTGGGTAGCCTGGAGTCTTTCTTTGATCAACTAGACTTTTTCTAAGGCATCAAATACTAAGTCAAGCCCTAGGAATGTGGCCTCACTAACTTCAAACCAACCGATTGGAGATATACATCTCCTACCATAGAGAGCTTCGAATGGAGCCATCCAAATACTAGAATGATAGCTGTTGTTGTATGCAAACTCAATCAAAGGCAAGTGGTCATACCAACTACCCTTGAAATAAATTTCACACGCCTTAGAATATCTTCTAAAGTCTGAATGGTCCTCTCTTCTTGACCATCTATCTAAGTATGGAAGGCTGTACTGAGATGAACTTGGGTACTAAGACCCTTTTGGAACACTTTCCAAAAATGATAGGTGAACTAGGTACCTCTGTCTGAGATAATAGATAACGGAATACCGTATAATTGCATAAATATATAATGTAGATTTTTACATAATCCTCAACCGAATAAGAGGTATGGACTAGAAGAAAATGGGCTGATTTGGTTATCCTATCTACAATGACCCAAAATGAATCATGCTGATGATGAGTACGAGTCAAACCCGTCACAAAGTCCATGTTCACTTTTTATTACTTACAAGTAGGAATATTAAACTCCTGCATGGACCTACTAGGTGTCTGATGCTCTATCTTAACCTACTGACATGTAGAGCACTTAGCCACAAACTCTGCAACATCTCTCTTTATCCTACTCCACCAATAGATCTCCCGTAAGTCGCGCTATATCTTAATAGCCCCTGGATGAATAGAGTAGCATGCACCATACTCTTCTACAAGAATTTTTTGCCTCAAGTCATCTACACCTGGCACACAGAGACAACCCTGACAACGTAAACACCATCTCCCCCTTGGGAGGAAACCTCTAGTTTCTGATCCTTAACTGACTCTTTCAACTTGACAAGACTGGGATATCTATCCTAATTTTTTTTTACCTCAAAAACTAGAGATGATTCTGAACTACTCTGGACCTATATATTACCCTCTACTGAATCAACTAGCTAGACACCTAGTCAGCTAAACTGATGAACTTCCTAAGCTAACTTCTTCTTACTGCTCTCAACAAAAGCAACACTACCCGTAGAAAGTTTACTGAAAGAGTCGGCCACTACATTGGCCTTGCCCGAATGATAAAAGACACTTATGTGTAATATTTCAAGAGCTCTAACCACCTTCTCTGACGAATATTGAGATCTTTTTGAGAAAAGACAAAATGAAGGATTTTATGATTTGTGAGCACATCTACATGCACCCCATACAAGTATTGCCTCCAAATCTTTAAGGCAAATACTATGACTGCTAACTCAAGATCATGAGTTAGATGATTCATCTCATAGGGTTTAAGCTGTGCAGAGGTGTAGGCTATGACCTTACCATACTGCATGAGGACACAACCCAAACCTGCACTGGAGGCATCACAGTACACCATAAAACCATCTGAACTATCTGGAAGAGCTAAGACTAAAGCTGAGGTGATTCGAGTCTTCAATTCCAGAAAAATCTTCTCACAAGGATCTAACCACTAAAACTTAACTTTCTTCTGAGTCAATCTGGAATAGGGGATGTAATAGAAGAGAATCCCTCAAAAAATTATTTATAATAGCCAGCCAAATCTAAGAAACTCCTAATATCTGATAGAGAGATAGGTCTGGGCAAGTTTATTAATGCTTCGGTCTTTTAAGGATCAACCCTAATGCCATCATCGAAAATGATATAAAAAAGGAATGCTACTGACCTTAGGCAAAATGTGCACTTACTGAATTTAGCGAACAACGGATGATCTCTGAGAGTCTGAAGCATAATTCTGAGATGGTCTGTATGATAACGCTCATTGCAGGAATAGACAAGGATATCATCTATGAAGACTATGATGAACATGTCCAAGTACTGCTTGAACACACGGTTCATCAAGTCTATGAAAGTTGTTGGGGCATTGGTAAGACCAAAGGACATGACTAGGAATTTGAAGTAACCATAACGAGTACGAAAGACTATTTTCAGAATTTCACATTCTCTGACTTTGAGTTGACGATAGCCTGATCTGAGGTCTATCTTAGAGAAATAGATGGCATCCTAAAGTTGTTCAAACAAGTCATCAATTCTGGGTAGTGGATACTTGTTCTTGACCGTGACTTTATTGAGCTGACTATAATCAATGCACATTCTAAGAGAACCATCCTTTTTTTGCATGAATAAGACTGGTGCACCCCACGGGGAAACACTGGGTCTGATGAATCCCTTATCTAAGAGGTACTTCAATTGTTCTTTCAATTCTTTAAGTTCTGATGGTGCTATTCTGTATGGAGAAATAAATATAGGCTGAGTATCTGGAAGAAGATCAATGCCAAAGTCTATTTCCCTTTCAGGAGGAATTCCTGGAAGATCTTTGAAAAAGACATCTAAATATTCATTCACGAATGGGACTGATTCAAGGTTGGGAGTTTTGAAACTAAAGTCCTTAACATTAGTAAGGTGATAGACACATCCCTTAGATATCATGTTCCGTGCCCGAAGGTAGGAAATAAGCTGACCTCTGAAAGCTAAAATATTACCTCTCTACTCTAGGATGGGTTCATTCAAAAACTAAAACTGGACAATTATGTTTCTACAATCGACTGTGGCATAGTAGGAGTAAAGCTAATCCAGGCTGAGAATGACACAAAATTAGTTATCTCCAATTCGACTAAATCTACTGAAATGACTTTCTAAAATATCATAATCGGACAGTTCCTGTATACCTGTTGGGCTATGATAGTTTTATCCACTGGGTAGAGATTGATAAGGGCTATGATAGAATCTCGAGACTAACTCTGAAATCAGCTGCTATATAAGGAGTAACGAAAGACAAGAAAGCTCCTGGATCTAGCAAAGCGTAAACAGGCAAGTGAAAAGTCTATAACATACCAGTAACCACATCAGGAGAATTTTCCTGATCTTTCTAGGACTGGAGAGAATAAAGTCTGTTTGGGCATTGCCCACTAGTAGCACTGGAAGTAGTATGCTACAGGTTTGGACGATCGAACTGAGCTGAGAAATGGTTCTGCTGACTCTGGGAACCTATCTGAGGACAATCTCTAACTCTGTGGCCTGGCTTTCCATATCCAAAACAAATATCGCTTCCAGCTCTGCAAATACCCTGATGGTGTTTACCACAATTCTGAAAAAGAGGATTAGTTATGGCATTGCTAACACTCCCTAAAGACTTAGAGCCTGATTCTCTATCTCTATTACGATCTTTGAACTTAGGAGCTGGAGTACTGGATGAAGAAGGAGCTAGAAATGATGACTTAGGACAAAACTGAGAACAGTTTCCTCCCTCTGACTTAGGATGAGCACAGTTGAAACTATATGTCCTTGCTCTCTTATTCTTCTTCTCCCTCATCCTAATCTTTGCTCTTTTATCTGTTGAGCATGAGTCATAAGACTGGCTATGTTCATGTCACTATTCAACATTGAGGACCTATACTCATTCACCACTCTATCGTTCACCCAAAAAAAAACTTACTCATCTTGGCCCTGCTATCTACAACCATATGAGGAGCATATTTAGATAATTGAGTAAAATTAAGAGAATACTCTTTCACCGTCATGTTGCCCTACTTGAGGTTGATAAATTCTAACACCTTAGCTTCTGTCAGTTCTAGGGGAAAGAATCTATCTAAGAATGTGGTGACAAACTCCTCTCATTCTACGGATCCTGCATCAACTGACCTCTCTGACTTCCACTGCTTGAACCAAGTATGAGAAACATCTTGTAACTGATATGTAGCTAGGTCAACACTCTCAATAGCTGACACACTCGTGATGTCTGTAACCTTCAAAACTTGGTCAAGGAATACCTAAGGATCCTCTTTTATCTTATACCTGAAAAATGATGGAGGATTCATTCGGGTGAAGTCCTAAATCCTGGATGAAGTTGAATTGGACAATGGGTTGGCTGAAACGACAAATGGTCATTCATTCTAAGCAACAACTGACTGAGCAAGAGTTATGAAGGGAACTCTGAACTCTGCATGAGAGACATGCTCGCCCAAAGAATCTACGGGCTAAGGGGTTGACTGATTCCCAGTTTTCTTCTTGGGAGGCATGTTCTATAAATGGAAAAGAAAAGGATTAAGCTGAGAGATTAACTTGAGATTATGCTCACTGGCATGACATGAATACTAAAAATGGGAAACTATTCCTAAACATCTTATAGCCCCGTATACATAAGTGTGGCACCCAACACACCCATGTACAAGACTCTACTAGATGCGACTTTTAGACTTCCTAGGATACTATTAAACTTTAGGATCTAATACTAATTTTGTAACGACACGAATCTGGTACCCAGAATGCTACACAATGCTCATGACCTCGAAGGTCCATAAGCTAATCCATGACTGATATCTCTACCTTAATACTATATAATATTATTTAAAATAAGGAAATAATAGTCTGAAACATTCCATAAGGTTCAAACTGGATAAAACATAATATCTGAGAGTACGGTATATCAATACCAAAACATGAACTAAAATAAACTATCTGAACATACTGTAGTCTAAAAAGCCTCTAACTGATTGAACTGTCTGAATAAGGAGTTTATGGGACATGTCTCTAACTAACTCTATCTACTGAAAGCTAAACTGAAATAATGAAATAAATAATAATATCGTCCTCAAATGATGAGGACTCACTGCTAAATCTAGCTGCTGGAATTTGGAGTGCTACTGATGCTCTGGAACTCGTGCTTCTGGACCTATGGTATAAAACACCATAATGCAAATGCATTAAAACAATTGAATGTACTGGTATGCATGTGAGGTAGGTTGAATGCAGAGTGTTCAGATGCATGAACAATGCAAACTAAATATATAACATGAATATCATAATATATGCATGAATAAATGACTGTAACTGAATTCGTGATGATACTGACTACTGAGTCTGAATTTATAACATGAGTTACTAATAACTGATACTGAGTGACTGTATCTGATAGTCTAGGTTCTGATAGAACTTACTGAGTTCTGTACTATTTTAAGTTGACTATGTCTGACAGTCTTAAACTCTGAAGAACTATCTGAGTTCTATTACTGAGACTGAGACTAAATCTGTAACTGTGGGAAGTAGTCATCTAACCGACATGCCCTAAATAAAGCAATATAGCTGAGTTGGGATCTAAAATATAACCCCAATTGGAAGGGTGTCAATACCGCACCACCGGTAAGGACAAGCTGTGAGTGACCCTTAATTGGCAGGTACTCAAATGAGAATGGTGGGAACCCTCAACTAGCAGGTAAGCCACCTCCTCAACCCTCAACTAATAGGTTATATGTCTCAACCTACGCTGGCCACATAGTTCTGGAATGCAAGGTTTGCTTCTAAGAATCACACCCTCTACTGATAGGTTTGTTCCCATCTTTTGGTTCACTCGGTGCTAAATCCTACTCCCATCTGAATAGATACTAAACATAATTAACTGAGATAAACTATTCTGAGTTAACTGAGTTTTGTTGACTGACGAAATACTACTGAGATTACTAAATTACTGAGCTTTCCTGAGTCACATAACTGACTGAGTTCTATTGACCATGGATTGACTAAGAGTATCATGAAAATATGACACTGGCTATAGGCAAACGACTAAGTTATTAGGTACAAGTACCCCCAGAACTCTATCGAAGGAAACTTAACAAGGTATGACGTTCTTGAATACATGACCAACATCAACATTCCACAATATAATAAGTTGGGGATTTCATGAAGCACATGGTTATCATAAACTTGTACATGATAGGAATGCATATAATAAGTATCATAATTTCATACTATAACATCATGAGCATTCTAAAAAACATCTACATTACACATCAATAGTAGGGGAGTCATTTGAACATAAGGGTAAGACATGCATTTATCATATGGGTTACAATTGAGCTATAATACACAATATTTATCCTCTTAGGCATTTTATCAAACACCTTACATGCACAACTTAGGGAATAGGTGAAATCATCAAATTACACATTATGAACAACTCCATTCATGGATTTCAACTTGCATGCTAACATAGTTTCATGAAAAACACGTAAAGATTCCAACTTGGGAATCGTACGACAAGATAAACATGGTTATAAAATAACCTACAACATAAACATCATGATTTATAATTAGAAATAGGGTTCTTGAGCTTTATGGATGAAAGAAATCCATAAATCAACACTATAAATACCTTGGATGGAAGATTCTTGAAAACAAATGGTGAAATTCTTGAAATTGGATCCTCAATTGGAAACCCTAAGCTTGTTCTTGATGGATTTGAGAGAGAAACCACTATAATTTGGGTGAAATATGGCTGAATTATGTGTTTGTGACTTATATAGGAGTGAGAAATTGATCCTTTTGCCCTTGAGGATGCGGTTATTTAATGACTAAAAATTGGGTGCCGATGCTACAAGAGACGCGGTGTGTTGATTGATAAAATACGATACTCGATGCATCATGCCATGATCATGTCGAGCCTTAGAAGTTTTGGCTCTAATAGCCTACACAAATTTTGACCAACACGATTGGCGACACGGCGTACTAAGATCTCATTGGTCCAATATTTTGGGACTTTGAACATGATCTAAATGTGTTCTGAAAAATCCAAAACTTATCCAGGAACACTTATTGACCTTTCTGATCATGAATTAATGAAAATATGGGCCATTAAAAGACATTAAGATGGCAAGATAAGATTGCCAACTTTTGAAGGCCAACATAGGGTAAGTCTGGGAACTTGGTTAGAATTTTCTAAGTTTAGGACCCCTTGACAAGGTTAAAGAAGGAATTAAGCTCCGAATTTTCGTGGGGTCTTACACTAGGTTGGAGAAAACTAGAGGGATAATATTGATACTCGACAAAGACAGAGAATACTATTGTGATAATGTTAATACCCGACAAGGCCGGAAGATATATTGATGTTATGTTGATACCCAACAAGGTCAAATGATATATTAATGATATGTTAATACCGAGCAAGTCCAGAGGATACTATTGATGATGGGTTGATACCCATCAAGGTCGGAGGTTGATTACAATGATGATATTCCTGATGAGGACAGTTATGATGAGTTTGATGTTGATTGTGTACTTTGAATTCATTCCTGCATACACATCGCGTATCACTAGTATAAACGTATATTTATAAGTCGGTATGGGATAGTTACATAAATATGGATAAATAATATGCCTTATGCTATTTTATGTTGATTGAACCTTCCAAGAATGGGGCGGTGGGGGTATGCATAAGCTTGACTAGGTATTTGGTTATCCGGAGTAGCCGATTATTCGCGTTATTATTGATATTGTTATTATCATTGTTATGATTATAATCATGGATAGCTTATGGAAAATTAGTCATTGAACTGGTATAAGGATTTAAGGTACGTCTTCGGCCTCTCTTATCTTATGATTGCATTATTATGCACGATGATTTCATGTCGAGCCATGTGGATTAGGAACTCCGAGTATGATAGTATTTAAATCTATATAGTATTATAATGAGGACTTAAAATGAGAATATGATGATATAGGTTATGCTTTGAGATGACCTCATGTTCTTATCTCTTTCTCTCTCTCTCTCTCTCTCTCTCTCTATATATATATATATATATATCAAGCTATATGAAGCTATAATACTACTGCATATCCCATCCTTCGTTGTTCATATTGTATATAGTCATTTCTTCGCCTTGTATATTACTATATATCTTTCTTTCTCTGTTTATTTGTATATTGACTTGGGATATATGGTATAGCATTGACGTATATTGAATGTAGCTGGAATAGTATAGTTCACCCTAATACTTTCTTAGTCTTATTATGTTAGAATCTTAGACATGAATAGGATAGTTGTTTCTTATTATCTTATTGACTTGTCATATGATTTATGGACTCTTGGGTGTAGTTTCTATTCTATTTATATGTTGTATATATCTTCTTTAGCTTTGGAGATCAGTTGGAAGTATCCAATATACCATTCGTTTGGTACTCATACTATACTTCTACAGCCTACAGATCATAGTACGGGTTATCGCCGTTGATGTGTGCATCTGCGAAACAGCCCTGGTTCAGAGACATAAAGTGAGCTCCTGGTGTCCGGAGTATTACTTATCTCTCTTATGTACTAGACCAGTCTCTAAGTTGTATTAAGATATAAGTTGTATCAATGTATTTTCTCTTAATATTTTACTTTTGTACCCTTTTTATATCAGAAGCTCTTGTACTGATACCACCAGGTTTTGAGATTTTTCTATGTATTGATCTTTATTTCATATATTCCGCATTATTTTCCTTATATTATTGAGTAGTCTGTTACTAGTCAATCTGGACTATGGGCTGGCTTGGCTATTGGTGGGTTATGGTAGGCACCGTTATGACCTGAGAAGTTGGGTCGTGACACATAGTTAGGACCCGTTGTCACTAGCAATTTGACTTTACTTTAGAAACTTGGCTAATTCTATTATTCAACTCTTGGAGGGTCTAAAGCTCATGAACTTAGGGTGTTACAGGCATTTGTCGTGGCAGGCCTTGACAAGTAAGTCTATCACCCAAACTGATATGAAATGTGAAAAACAATACCAAAGCCCAAGGTAGGGATTCTAGAACAAAGCCAAACCACATATATAAAATAAGAGAAGAAAATACATAATAATAATACCATAAATCTCCCCAAAATTTGGTGTCAAAGTGTAAGAACCAACTTAGTACATCTCAAATTCAAAATATACACCTAAAAGTCCTAAAGAACAAGAAATAAACTAAACAAAAAGAGGTAGTAGATCAAATCTGGAAGCATAGACTGACTTTGACCTTAAAATTACTCTAAGCACCTCCTAAATCAGCTACCATGCAACAGACTCATACCAGGATCCTCACCAAAAGGGTACAATAGGGATGTATATGGCCCACTTATATTCAGTAGGTATCATAGATCGACTACGGAAATTATAAAAATAAAGTATATAACATACATACTATGTGCTCGTCACCTAGAATCAAAAAATGTCCCAAATAGTAGCCCACACCGTCTCCACTAATAATTCTAAAAATATACACATGTACTAAATACAAGTATAAGAAGATAATATAATTAGATAGACATCAAATTAAGCGCAAATACAATAGAATGTGCACAAAGTATGAAATGCAATGATGATGAGGATGATGTGATTCACGAGATTGTCTCACAACCTCTATATAAACTTACCGAGATTTAATCTCGAGGTAGGACCCATGGAGGTTTCATCAACCCATATATAATTCAATAACCAAACCAATCTAATATTTATAACTCTTCTTCGGCACATACATCGATAGAGAGATTTTAAAGATGCCACATTTTCTGTTAGAAAAGCCAGTATTTTCATAGTGTTACTAATATTTCATGAATGTAATTCTCACAACCAACTAGCTTGAGAATTTCCAAAGCCAACCAATATATCAACCATGTGAGCTAAAATACACTCAATATACCGACCGCCCATGCTCCAATATAATCCATGTACCAGTAGAGTAAGATATGCAATAATATGACACTGATACAACATGGATTCCCAACTGACGCAATTTCAACCAAAAAAGTACACATACACACATACACACACACACATACATACATATATATATATATATATTTCAATACTAAGCCAACAACATCATATAAGACCCCACAAGGTCACACATATAACAAATATTATCTCAAAACCATCAAATAACAACAACATAGGTCCTTACATAGGCACAAAACAATAGCAATGCCATTTCCATAGTTAGTTTCCATACCTATATCATGATTTTACATTAATATTAACTACCTAGTCCAGTATGAACAAAGTTAAGCCATAAAATACCTCAAATAAAGAAATTCCAATCCAAAAGCCTTTAATCACGAAGCCTTTCCCAAGCGAATGACCTTGAAATCAACTAAAACAAATAGATATGGAATCTATGCATCAAAAGGAACTCATATTACCTATTTCTAGGTCATGATCAAAACAGAACCCTGAAATGGTTTTTCAAGAAAGAAGAATATAATTGGAATTTTAGTTTTAAAATATATTATCTATGATTAAGAGAATCCATAGAATAAAACACAAGTGAAAATAGATTAAAATGGGGGGTTTGAATCGAAGAAATGCTAATTTAAACCTTACTGACCAATTTCCCCAAATTCTACATTTTAAATTGAGTTTTAAAAAGCTTTAAATGAAAAGGATCAAAGAAAAATAATTAAAATAGGGATTTGGAGCTTACCTAAGCTTGAAAATAGAAGAAATTTCCCCAGAAAAATAGAAACTGAAGATCCAAATGCCAAATGTAGTGGACAATTGAGAAAGAGAATATATATATTGTACCAGTGCTGATCACTAAAGTGGACAAATAGCTAAAGCGGTCACCAATAAAGCTGTCACTACTAAAGTAAACAAGACATGCTAAAACATCCCAATAGCTAGAGCCAGTCGCTAAAGAGGCCAAGTGGTACTTTAGCGCCTACTGCTAAAGCTGCCAAAATAGCGCTTTAGTGGATACACCAGCTGAGTGGTGCACCTGCTAAACTTGGAAAATTTTCAAGTCTCCATGAGGCCCTTAGGATTCGTCCAAAATCCCTTGAACACAAATGAACTATGCTACCCTACTAAATTTGACACTCCAAACTCAATGGCGATATCTGATTTAAAAAAATGTTAGTTTTACCAAATTAGCCCTCGAGACCCAATTTCATAACCCTTTGAATCGAGGGTCAAAATGAGATACCAAAACCATAAAATCACATCAACTATGTTACCAACCTTAAATCAACATTTTGGATCTTTTAGTGTAGTTTATTTTGCCATCTGATGCATAAAACAATAACTGCTGACCGAAGTCAACTAATAAGCTTTTTAAACGCTAAAAATCATAAACTTACACAAATTACATCGAAATACATTAAAAACTATGCCATTCATCCCCAACCTCAAAATACCATGAATCAACCATAGAGAGGGGTAAAATAGTCAAAAATCATAGAGAAATTAATACTTCACAAAAAATCACCAAAAACCAAATCATTACACTTAAACCTTTGTTAAAAGGGAATTTCTTTCATAGGAAAAATGTGATCAACTTTTTATAACCAAGCAGAAAAATGAGGGAAATCTAATTTGCAGAATCTAACCAAAAACTGTCTGTTACCATAATTTCCAACTCCATGGGAATCCTTCTCGTGACCTTTATTCTACATCCCAGTTAGATAACTTCTGGTGATGGAGGACTTAACTCTTTCCTGCTCCTTTTATTTATTCTTGGACATCAACGATCCTACGGTTTTCTTGATCCCCAAAAGTTCCTTATAAGCTTGAACATAGATTCTTCAGATTCTCTCTATTAATTTCTGTAACTAATTTTGAATCTAAGAAAGCTTACCATCGACTTTATCATTTGATTTGTTTGAGTTTCTAACATGAACTATCATGATATATTGAGCCAAGAAATAATTAGCTCTAATACTAATTGATGCAATAGCAAGTACTTGGAATGGAGTTTGTTAATTTAAGAGTAAGATACTCAAAGAAGATGAAACTGAATTCAGGGTTTAAGCCAAGAAAAATAGAGAATAGAGAATTTAGGGAGAAACTGAAGTATTTTTATTGATTTAATGAATGTTTACAATGCCTTACATCATGTATTTATACTATAATTTATCTAAGATCAACTATACTCTTCTAACTGACTGAATATCTGCCTGACAACTAACATACAACTAAGTGCATAGTAGTAACTAACTTTGTGACTATGAATAGTGATATAGTGCTAACCGATTTTATATGCTAATATTGTTTTTAGTTGCTTCTTGTGACTCAAATATAAGGCTCATCTCATCATTGTATTATACATCTACATTTGTATCTCTTCTACTTCTCTATATCTGATCTCTAATATCTAATCTCTAATCTATATCTCTAATTTTTAATTTCTGTTCTCTAATCTCTAATTTATATCTCTAATCTCTAATCTCGAATCACTACTCCTAATCTCTAATCCCTAATTTCTAATCTCTATCACTAACCTCTAATCTCTAAAGATTATAAGTATAGAGAGATTTGAAAATATTGTTTGAACTTTTTACTCTTCAAATCAAAGACTCAAATTTAATAACATATCCGTCAATCTTCGTAGAAAAAAGAACTAAGGTATGCATAATGTTCATTCATAGATTCCTTTATTTCATGAAGCCCAAGAATCATGTTTTAAATCTTGTATTGTGAATATTTTGTTGTGGGTTGATTATGTTAATGTGATGGTTGTATGATTCCCAAGTTTGAATCTTTATGTGTTGTTCATGAACCTATGTTAGTATGTGGTCTAAAACATATGAAATTGAGTTGAAATATGGAGTTTTGTTATATTAATTTGATGTTCATGCCGATGCCCTAAGTTATGCATCCTAGGTGTTTGATAAAACACTTAAGAGAATAGAAATTATGCATTATACCTTAATTGTGACCCAAGTGATAAGTGTATGTTTTACCCTATGACTAAGAATGACCTCCATGATATTGTGTGCATTATGAATGGTTGAAGGAATGTCCATGAGATTAGGTTGATGAACGTATGACATGTTTATATACAATTCCATTCATGTACAAGACGATGATAACCATGTGCTTTATGAAATCCCTAAATTAATGAATTATGAATTGTTGATATTGGTTATATGTTCAAGAAGTGTCATGTCCTATCAGTTTCATGCTATCGAGTCTTGGGGGTACTTGTACCCGATAATTTAGTTGTGTGCCTAGATCTAGTGTCATGTTTTCATGACACTCTTAGTCAAGCCATGATCCACAGAATTTAATCAGTCTCATGACTCAGGGAAACTCAGTAAATTCAGTATCAGTCTAGTCCTACTCAGTAATCTCAGTGACCTCAGTGGTCTTAGAAACATTAGTACTCAATAATCTCAGTGACCTCAGTGATCTCAGTAACATCAGTACTTAGTAATCTCGGTAACCTCAGTATTCCCAAAAATCTCAGTAACTTTAGTACTTACCGTCAATCCTCCAATATCAGTAGCATTCTGTCAATCAATGGAACTCAGTGAACTCAGTTCAGCTTCTCTAAACAATACCATTAGTATTAGTTTATTTTAGTTAATCATGTTCAGTGTCTATTCAGTTGGGACTAGAATTCAGCACCGAGTGAACCCAAGGATGAGGACATACACTGTCAGCCAGTAGAGGGTGTGATCCTTAGTAGCAATCCCTGCATTCCATAACTACATAGCCAGCATAGGTTGAGATGTACCCCAAAGAGTCTAGGGACTATACATCTTCTTTAAGTTTTCCTTACAAGAGGGTTTGATGAAAGAGCTCCCAGTCAAAGAGGGTTTACTCACAACTTGTTTTTACCCGTAGCACGGTACTGAAACCCTTCCAGCTGGGGTTATAAGTTGAACTCCACTAGTTAAGTTTTAGGGTATGTCGGTTAAATGATTACCTACTATAGTCTCAGTTTCTGATCCAATTTCAATAATAGAACTCAGTTCAGTTCGACAAAAATCCAGGACTGTCAGATACAGTCAAATCAGAACAATTTAGAACCCATCTAGTTCCATCAGCATTAGGACTGTCAGAAATAGACATTCCTTTATTAGTAATATGATATTAGTTCCTTAGTATTCAGTAGACTCAGTCATTTAGTATCCTAATATCATTACTCAAATATCAATAAATCCATGTTATTAGAATTCATGAGTCAGCATTATCACGATCTCAGTTACAATTACATATTTATGCGTGTATTCTCACGTTCATGTTATACAGTCAGTTATTATTATTCATGCATATGAACCCTTGCATTTAGCCTACCTCACTTGCATACCTGTATATTTAACGTACTGATGTATTTGTGCTATGATGTTTTATACCATAGGTTTAGAAGCACGAGCTCCCAAGCATTCTTAACAGATCAAACGTTCAGCGGCCAGACTTACAGTGAGTCCTCATTAATCGAGAATAATGTGATTATTTTATTATTTTATTATTTCAATAGGTTGGAGTTAATTGGGGACATATCCCATCAACTCCACAGTTTTCAGATAGTTTAGAGGCTTTCAAACTGCAGCATGTTTCAGACAGTTTATCTTAGTTTTAGGTATTATCATACCCTACTATTCACATTGTATTATATTTAGTATTAGTTTAGTTTTGAACTTATGGCCTTATAGCTTATATTCTGTATATATAAAATATATTATTCAGTGCTCAGTTACAGATATCAGTCATGGGTTAGCTTGTGGTCCTTCGGGGTCATGAGCATCGTGTAGCATTTCGGGTACCAAATTCGGGAGTTACAAACTTGGTATCAGAGCCTAAGGTTCAACAGTGTCCTAGGAAGTCTGAAAAGTCGCATCTAGTAAAGTCTTGTGCATGGGTGTGTTGTGCACCACACTTATGTACAGAAGGATATGACATGTTTTAGGAACTATTTCCCTTCTTTCATGTTTCAGATCATGCTATAGAAAGGTTCGCTAAGTAATTCATGTATGTTCTCATCATGCTCTACTCGTGTAAACTCCACCTTACTTTCAAGGTAACAGAAATAGTGAAGCTCAAGGTCCTAGGGATAGGGCTTTCTCAGATAGTCCCCCCAGACAGTTATGGGATTGCCCACAAGCTTAAATGTATCCTATCAATTTTTTTATGTTCCAAAGTTGTACAGATCTCATTCATGATCATGAGAGCTTATTCGCAAACCAAAAATTAGATTATTATTAGATTCCTTCTCAGGATCCTATGATAGTTTATGACCTAGAGTTAGAAGCATGAACCCAGGAGTTTAGCAGTAATAGAGTTGGGATAATTTTATCCAAATTGAGCAGATTATATGTTCATGGGATAGTTATACCAAGGTATACCAGTAGGCTTGAACAGTGCAAGCAAGAATTTAAGATTATTAATCTAAAATTAAGTATGAAGGTGTGGATGTCAATTAGGAGATACAATATTAGTAGTATATAAACAAACAAATCATATGATGTATTTAGTAAGGCAAGCATGTATCTAACAGAGTATAAGTATGTGATGATAATTCCAATTCAGTTCAGAGTTTAGTAAAGTGTTCACAGACTTATGATGATGGCTTAAAGCCAAGGGGTAGATGATAGATCAAGTGACCAATTCAGGCACTCAGATTTCAGTAGTACTGCCAGTATGTATAGAAAAGTAGTAAGGAAAGATGATTCCCGACCCATCCTTATCTTAGCATAAAGTTTGGTACTTTAGTCTGCATGATGCCTATGCATGCTTCACATCGCAGTTCTATGAACGTAGCTTATATTCACATGCTTTCCATAGAATCCTGTATGATTCTAGTTTCCCAGCATAAGGAGTTGAATTCTATTCCCTTTAGTAATACAAATCATGTCCCACGAATGCAGAAAACTCAAAACTCAGGTCATGCAACTCATGACTCATGCACTCATGTCATTCTTTACAGTATGCTTAGCCCACGCGATTCATGACTTCACTCTTATGGTTTAGTTAAACTCAGATTATGTCATGTATACTCCAGTCTAGATACCTCAGTAAATCTGTAGTGTTAATGTTTAGTTCAGCAGGCCTCAGTTACAATGTCATTCAGTAGTTCGTGTCCAGTAAATAACATAGATAGTAGTACAGAACCATGGCTTTCAGCTATCAGTTATTTATCCATCAAAATTCAGTACCCCCATACCAGTCTAAACCTCAGTTATAGAAAACCAACATTCAATCCTAGTTACAATCTTAGTTACGATTACATTCTCAATTACCATCTTAGCTACAATCTCAGTTCCAGTGCTAGTTCAGCTAAATCAGAAACTCATTTCACTTATAGGATTAGCTGACCATAGAATATAGCTATTAGCTACTCAGTCATTAGTATTTCAGTACCTCAGTTACAGAATGTTTCAGAATCATGTCATACGCTTGGTCTCATAATTTCAAGTAATATTATAAATCCATACCCAGCCATGATTTAGTTTGTTGGTTCCCTGTGCATCATCCCAATTTTCCTCAGTATCGCAGTCAAGTCAGTATTCTTTTAGGGACCTAGTGTCCTAAAGGGGAGATACACTATAATCCCCCAAAACTTTCATAACATAAATATGCTACTTTCTTCTCGTAACGAATCCGGTTTGGAGTACTGGGTACCCACAGGTTGACCCTCTAGCTCCAATCTTGGTCATATGCCACGTATTCAAGGTATTTAGTTCATATCACAATATTTAGCTCATGTATCATGTTCCAGACCCAGTTATGTTCTCATGTTTCCCCTTATGCATATGTAGTAATTAAGCTTAGAGTCAACCCAAGGTAATAGCTTTTCTTAAGCTTATCCAATTTTATGTTCAGGTTTAAGTTACAAATGTGGTATTCAGTTCCATTCTCAGTTTTTATTTCAAACTTGGTATCATTACCCTTATATGTTCAGTCGCATGTTCATGAGTCAGTTCAGTCATGTATTCACGCATTAGACATGTGTGATCAGCTTATCAGTACTCTCAGTCATGCATTCATGTATCAGCTCAGTTATAAAGTCATGCATCAGATATGTATGCTCAGTATGAATCTCAATAATGTCAGCCAGGTAGTCATGTTTCAGTTGTTTATTTTTAGTATGTACTACTGCCAAACGTTTCTCCCATCTAAATTAGTCTCATTCGAGGATGAATGTTCTCAAGGGGGAGATATTGTAATATCCCATACTTCTACCTAGTTTAAAATCATCCCAAAAATGTTAAAGACTTATTTCAAAGATGAATCCACTTTTATACATATAGGAAATTGAATAAGCTTTCCATCGATACCAAATTTGCCCAAATCCGACACTCGAGCAAAGAGTTAAAGCCATTTTAGTAAGACAGTATGCCACCTAAGCTATCAACGCATCACAGAGCCAGCCAAAATGGCAATTGTCAAAATCCAGTGAGCCTCCATGATTATGTCACATCGCGCCAATGCTCAAATTCAGAGTTGTCAAATTCCAGTGACACAGCGTGATAGTGCCACGTCGCGCCAGGGGTCTTGGTCGAGAAATTTTCACAGAATTAAAATACGCATCCAAGGGTTAAAAGGGCCAATTTATCACCCCTATATATACCCAATGACACATTATTCATCCATAATTAACCCAAAATATGTTGTTTCTCTTAAGAACAAGCTAGGATTTTCAATTGGGGATTCAAATGTAAGACTCAAATTCAAGAATCTCTCTGTCAATCTTCGTAGAATCAAGAACTAAGGTATGCACAGTGTTCATTCATGGATTTCTTTCATCCATGAAGCCCAAGAATCAATTTTTCAATCTTGTATTGTGAATATTTTGTTGTGGATTGATTATGTTCATGTGATTATGGTTGTATGATTCCAAAGTTGGAATCTTTATATGTTGTTCATTAACCTATGCTAGTATGTGATCTGAAACATATGAAATTGAGTTGAAATATAAAGTTTTGTTGTATTAATTTGATGGTAATGCCTATGCCCTAAATCATGCATCCTAGGTGTTTGATAAAATGCCTAAGAGAATAGAAATTATGCATTGTAGCTTAATTGTGACCCAAGTGATAAGTGTATGATTTACCTATGACTAAGAATGAATTCCATGATATTGTGTGCATTATGAATGGTTGAGGGAATGTCCATGAGATTAGGTTGATGAATGTATGACATGTTTATATGCAATTCCATTCATGTACAAGATTATGATAACCATGTGCTTCATGAAATCCCCAAATTAATGTATTATGAATTGTTGATATTGGTCATATGTTCAAGAAGTGTCATGTCCTATCAATTTCATGCTATCGAGTCCTAGGGGTATTTGTACTCGACAATTTAGTTGTGTTCCTAGAGCCAGTTTCATGTTTTCGCGATACTCTCAGTCAAGCTATGATCCATAGAATTCAGTCAGTCTCATGACTCAGGAAAACTCAGTAAATTTAGTATCAGTCTAGTCCTACTCAGTAATCTTAGTGACCTCAGTGGTCTTAAGAGCATTAGTACTCAATAATCTCAATGACCTCAGTGGTCTCAGTAATCTTGGTAACCTCAGTATTCCCAGAAATCTCAGTAACTTTAATACTCTCCGTCAGTCCTTAGATCTCAGTAGCATTCCGTCAGTCAATGAAACTCAGTGAACTCAGTTTAGCTCCACTAAATAATACCATTAGTATTAGTTTAGTTCCGTTAATTATGTTCAGTATCTATTCAGTTACGAGTAGGATTCAGCACCGAGTGAACCCAGAAATGAGGACACACACTGTCAGCCAGTAGAGGGTGTGATCCTTAGTAGCAATCCCTGTATTCCAAAACTACATAGCCATCTTAGGTTGAGATATACCACTACGATTCTAGGGACAATACATCTTCTTTGAGTTTTTCTTACAGGAGGGGTTGACAGAAGAGCTCCCTATCGGAGAGAGTTTACTCACAGATTGTCTTAACCTTTGTCATGGTACTAATACCATTCCATCTAAGGTTACAGGTTAGACCCCACCAGGTCAGTTTCGGGGTATGTCAGTTAGATGATTACCTCCCACAGTCTCAGTTTTAGATCCAGTTTCAGTAATAGAACTCAGTTCAGTTCTACAGAAATCCAGGACTGTCAGATACAATCAAATCAGTATAGTCCGAAACCCAGCTAGTTCCATCAGTATCAGAACTATCTGAAATAGTCATTCCTTTATTAGTAATATGATATTAGTTCCTCAGTATTCTATAGACTCGGTTATTCAGTATCCCAGTATCAGTACTCAGATATCTGTAAATCTACGTTATCAAAATTCATGAGTCAATATTATCACGATCTCAGTTATAGTTATGTATTCATTCATGTATTCTCACGTTCATGTTATACAGTTAGTTATTATTATTTATGCATATAAACCCTTACATTTAGCCTACCTCACTTGCATACCAGTACATTCAATGTACTGACGTATTTGTGCTATGGTGTTTTATACCATAAGTTTAGAAGCACGAGCTTTCGAGCATCCTTAGTAAATCAGACGTTCAGCAGCCAGAATTACAGTGAGTCCTCATCATTCAAGGATAACATGATTATTTTATTACTTTATTATTTCAATAGTTCAGAGTTAGTTGGGGAAATATCCCATCAACTCCACATTTTTCAGAAAGTTTAGAGGCTTTTAGACTAGAGCATGTTTCAGACAGTTTATATCAGTTTTGGGTATTGTCATACCCCACTACAGACATTGTATTATATTAAGTATTAGTTCAGTTTTGAACCTTATGGCCTTACATCTTATATTCTGCATATTTATAATGTATTATTCAATACTCAATTATAGATATCAGTAATGGGTTAGCTTGTGGTCCTTCGGAGTTATGAGCACCGTGTAGCATTTCGGGTACCAGATTTGGGGTGTTACATATACCTTCTAATATTATGAATAAAGTAATACTAGTTGTGATGTCAATGGAATAGTGGAATTAGTTCAACAGTTTAATAACTCAAGTGAATTCAGGAGTAATACAAATGATTAATAATCAAGGAGAAATTAATGCATTATGATAGAAGCATCCTCAGTTCGATTGAGCTCCATTTAAATCCATCCATGGTGAATTAAATAATAAGCCATAGAACTTAAATAATGGCACATTGAAAGAAAACTAAAACAATCAATTAATAACATAGGAGATCGTGGCATAATGATGAAAGCCCCAAATTCTACTACAGTGAATTTGGGTGTTAAGGTGAATAATGGCATATTGAAAAAAATTGTACAGTGATCAATGAATAACATAGAATATTGAGGAATAATGATTAAAGTCCTAAATTCTACAATCTTGAATTTGGAAGATAAGATATTTGATATTGACTCTTCAGTTAGTGCAATCTCAAAAAAGGGAAAGGAACATGAGTTAGTAGAATAAGTTAAAAGCTTTGAAATCCAAACTTAGAGACCGGAGCAAAAAATTGCAAGGACACTTTGAGATACATATGTTTGACTCGCTAAGTCAATTATCAAAACTTGAAAAAATCTAAGATCTCAGGAATTGGAGACAGAGATCAAGAGCATTATGGTTGAAACAAGGTGACAACAACACCAAGTTCTTCTATAAAATAGCTAACGTATACAAAAGACTCAACCATATTGACTTGTAAGAAATTGATGGTGAGCCTATAAGGAACCTTGCTGATATAAAAAAAGAGATCATCTCTTTTTTATTTGAACCTTTATTTAGAGACAAAAAATTAGAGACCCCACTATAATATGAGAATTTGTCCCATTATCTTTTTAGAAGATAATTTGATGCTATAGAGTCCGTTTGAAGCACAAAAAATAAGGACCAGTGTCCAAGTGTATTCTGCGGACAAAGCACCTAGCCCAGATGGTTTCTCAAGGCCTTTTTCAAACATTGTTGGGAAGTAGTGAACATTACAGTCATTGCCACTATTCAAAACTTCCATGAAAGAGGCATATTTGAAAGAAGCTTCAATGCTACATATGTAGCCTTGATTCCCAAGAAGGTGGGAGCCAAAGAATTTAAAGATTTCAGGCCTATTAGTCTTATAGGCAGTATATACAGGATCATCTCAAAGTTGTTGACTGGGAGACTCAAAAAAGTAATGATCAAGCTGGTAGAAGATAAGCAAATAGCCTTTATAAAGGGAAGACAAATCACGGATGCCATTCTTATAGCCAATGAATGTGTTGATTTAAGAATGAAAGACAAAGAACTTGGTAACCTTTGCAAACTAGATATACAAAAGGATTTTGACATCTTAAACTGGAATTTCCTACTCAGAACTTTGATGAGAATGAGTTTTGAAAAAAAAATGGGTCAGCTGGATCCACTACTGCATCAACACCATCAAGTTATCAGTCCTAGTCAATGGCTCACCTACTGGATTCTTGACTTCTCAAAGAGGACTAAGGCAAGTGGATTCACTATCCCCTTTTTTGTTCATCATTGCCATAGAAAGTTTAAATGATATGATGAAAATTGCTCAATCAAACAGCTAGAAGGTTTTAGAGTAGATTCAAGGGCTGTCAATAAACTTAAAATCATTCATTTACAATATGTTGATGATAAATTAGGTTTATGCAGAGTTAACAGAGGTCAAATAAGATTTTTTAAGGTGATTTTCATTCTTCTTGAGGCTATATCTGGGTTCCACATTAACTGGAACAAAAGTTTCTTATATCCCATCAATAAAGTCCCTGACATTCACAACTTGGCTAATATTTTGGGAGGCAGTACAGGCGAGCTTCCAACTATATACTTGGGAATGCCTCTCGGTGCCAAAAGTAATTCCAAAGATATTTGGAATGGAGTCCTAGAAAAGTGTGAGAAAAAGTTGATTAACTGGAAGATTCAATACTTATCATTGGGTGGTAGACTAACCCTGATAAATAGCGTGTTAGAAGCATTATTAACTTATATGATATCTATTTTTATGTTCGAACAAATATGGTGGACATAATAGATGCTCTTAGAAGGAACTTCCTTTGGCAAGACAACTATGATACCAAGAAGATACATTTGGTCAAATGAAAGTCGGTAATTATTAGCAAGAAGATTGATGGTATGGTAATCAAGAACCTAACAGCTCAGAAACATTGTCTTAGGATGAAATGGCTATGGAGGTTTGCCTCAAATAAATGATCTCCCTGGAAGAAGGTAATCACTCAAAAGTATGATATGGATGGGGAATAGATAACTAAGGAAATTACTACACCTTACAGAGTAATTATATGGAGGTCAATCAGAAATATGGGGGCAAAATTCATGATTAAGTGTAGTCATCAAGTGGGTAATGGCTTGAAAAAATTTTCTGGTCAAACAGATAGTTAGGACAACGTCTACTAAAACAACTCTTCCCATTGATATTCAGTCTAAACCAACAACAAAATTCCACAGTAGGAGTAGGAGAAGTCTGGGATGTGTATGGATGGAACCTGAACTTTAGAAGACATCTTAATGATTGGGAGATAGATAACTTGACAGAATTCTATAGCACCCTTAACCTTTTCAGGGGTCCCTCCTCTCAGGAAGACACTCTTACATAGCAAGTGGATAATAAGAGAGTTTTTCAGTCAGGTTAGTGTACAAGGAATTTAATTATTCTAACAACCAGATTAGTTGTTTGCCTTGGAAACTAATTTGGAAAGTTAAAATGTCTCACAAAGTGGCTTGTTTCAGTTAGCTCGTGGCTAGAAAAGTGGTTCTAACTCATGTAGTACTTAAGAAAAGGGGCTTCCACCGATGCTCTAAATGTTATATGTGTGAAGAAGAATCAGAGACAATCAACCATCTTTTTTTAAACTGCAAGTTAACTGTACTGCTCTGGAAGATATTTCTTAATTTAAAAAGAATCATGTGGGTCATGCCAAGAGATTCAGTTGCAGTACTGGAATGCTAGAACAAATATAGCTCTCACTCAGAACATAAAAAAAAGATGGAAGATTGTCCCTGGTTGTATTTAGTGGACAATTTGGAAAGAGAGAAATTGAAGGTGTTTTGAAGACACTTATAGCTCTACCCAGAAACTGAAGATGGTCTGGCCCTTTTCTATTTTGGGTATAAACATGAATATATGAAAGATGTAAAATCTTTTGTTGATGTGTTAGGATCTCTGTAAGTAGGTTATAGTTTAGTGCATCTTCCTTTATTCCATTGTAAGTATGAACAACTGCAGTTTTTACGTAGCAAATAGTTATACAAAAAATGATACCTTCTAAAAAAAAAAACATGATTTAGTAGAGAATTTATAGACTGCAACGGGTAATAAAAACACCACAATGATGAAACTAGTTTGAGAAAAGACAAATCAGATAAGTAGAATTTAAAAGGTAATGGTCGTACATCTAAGCTTACAATTTCATATAATAAAATTGCTAAAATGCTAATCCAAAAAGCTATGAAAGTGCCTATAATGAATATTAACCCCCCTAAGATCACGACTAAGCAAGGTTATCCTGTTGGTTTTTCAGTGATTATATGGTTAAATTAGATGAGAGCTGTAGATTTACTCTTGATTGGGAAATTTAGTAATTCTATGCCTAAGATGGACATTATCCATAAAGAATTTCTAAAATAAACTGAATTCGCGGAACTATGAAATTGACTTATTTTAATTCTAGACGCTTGTACATTAATCTTCATAATACGTATGATCATTCAATAGTATGGGTTATAGGTAAGATATATATATTGAGGTTCTGTTAATGAGGATGCAAGTATGGACTCCCACTTTTAAACCTGATGTGGAGACACTTCTAGTTCCTATTTGGGTTGTATTACCTAAACTTCCATTGCATTGATACTCCATGGAGGTGGTCAGTCAGTTATTATCCCCTATTAGAAAGGTGTTTTTCTTGGATTTTGCTACTTACGAGAAAACAGGGGTAGTGCAGCTAAGGTAAAGTTACAAATTGATTTCACTAATCGTAGACCTCATCACGTTTGGATGGGATATGATATAGATGAAAGTAGATAGGGAAAATAGCAAACTATCCAGTATGAAGGGGTTCCTACTTATAAGTTATTATGACTACTGCAAACACCAAGGTCATAATAGTATGGATTGTACTATTAAGAAAAGGGATGAGGAGAAAATGGGAAAGAAGAAATTAGCAGAAGCTGGATATAAATAGATAATTGATATACCATAGCTCCAATTGCAAAAAGAAGTAGGTAATCATATGGATAATCCTGAGCAACATAATAATTAACACTGATACAATAAAATAAGAAGACAAAGAAGGAATAATTACCCCCAGTAGCAACAAGTGTACATGCCAAGTTCTCCTCAAGGTAGTCAACAACCAGTTAAGAGCATTCCAAGCTCTACTGAGAATGTAGGTGGCAGTGATATAAAGGAAGAACAAAAAAATGTCTTGTCTAGAAAAAGAGAATTTTAAACACAAAGATACTAGAACCTAACAACACTTATGTTGTAGTTTGAGGAATCCTTGCAATTGATAATAACATTAGAACACATACACCTCAAAATTTCAAGAAGCAACAAGTTTAGGATTTTGCTGCTACTATATTGCAATGCCATATTATACAGAGTAGTTTCTTCAATAACAAATCTACTTTGGGATTGAGTAAGTAAATGAGGCATATCATCAAAATAAGAATGGAAAAGGAAGAGCAAGGTATGCAAGTGCATAATAAGTTTGATTTGCTTAAATCATAGCCTGGAACTACTCATGCAATGTCACAAGTAGCTGATAAATTCAAGGAAAGCTCTAAAATTCCCAATAAGAAGTCGAATCTTACTGACGATTATAGAGTGATTCACTCTGAGGAGGAAGATATGCCTTTAAATGATGAAATGGATTCTACAGAAGAACTGGAGGATGGGAGGATTAAAATTGACACTGATCTTCACACAGAAGTGCACCAATTGACAGACAAGTATGGCCTTTCTCTAATGGGGAAGAGAATGAAATATAAAAATACCAAGAGGTTTTATTCAAGTCATTCTATTAGCCCTACCAAACCTAAAACCAGGTCTCAAACTAAACATATTCATGATTAACACTATATGTTGGAATGCTAGGAGCATTAATACACAAGGTGTTCTAGAAAGAGTTCAATATTTTAGGTAATTTCATCATCTATCTGTTATAGCAATATTAGAACCAATTGTTGATAACTCTCAACTCTCCTTTTGTACTTGTCAACTTCTCATGGAGCAGGCTATATGCAATAAAAATAGCAAAATTTAGGTCTTTTGGAGCTACGATGTTGATTGTAGTATACTAGACAAGGATGATCAACAAGTAACTTTTGAGTTAAATATGTGGCATACCCAAAAACTTTTATTCAAACTTTTGTCTATGCTAAATGCAAGGAACATATGAGAAAAGCTCTCTAGGTTAAACTATTACATTACTCCAATGGTAATAATCCCTAGTGTGTTATTGGAGATTTTAATATTATCACTAATATGGAGGAAAAGTTAGGGGGCAACCTTATAATATGAATAAGAGCTTTGATTTTATAGAAGTTATAGAGGCTTATGGTTTAACTGATCTTGGTTTTCAAGGATATAGCTACACATGGTGCAACAATTGGGCTGGAGAGGATAGAATCTGAAAGAGATTAGATAGAGCCTTGGTGAATAACTTCTGGCTTGATGTCATGCCTACTTCTGCTATTACTTATCTCCCTTTTAAAGGGTCTGATCACTATCCTTTGTTGCTAGAAATGTTTTATCACATTTCTAATCCATTGAAATACTTTAAATTCCCCAATTTCTGGGTAGATAATAGTACATTCACGGACACTGTAAAACAATCCTGGTCAAGACATGTAGAAGGTGATCCTATGTGGTCATTTTATATGAAATTGAAGAGGGTATCTCACACATTGAGTGCCTGGTCTAGAAAAGAATATGGTGATATCCATGCTGTAAGAGTAAGAGAAGAAGGTTCAAATGAATGAAACAACAATCGTAAGAAATAATACTAAGTCTAATAGGACAAAGCTTAATTGTATAAATGTTGAATATATCAAGTATTTGAAGTTAGATCACTCTATACTCAAGCAAAACAACTCAGCTACATTGGTTTAAAGAGGGAGATGCAAACTCTAAATATTTTTATGCCTTAATAAATGGGAGAAGGAGAAGACTCTTTATTCATCAAGTCATTAATGAACATGGAGAATGTATCAAGGGGTAGGATAATATTTCTAAAGAATCATGTGATCATCTTGAAACCATTTTTATTGGAGATGATAAGTAGACTGATAAGGAAATTCTTGAATCTATTCATAAGCTGGTTACAGAAGAGCAAAATCAACTTTTATAATCAATGCCTATTCTTGAGGAATTAAAATAGGTGGTTTTATCTATGAATACACACTCAATTGCAAGACCTTATGGTATGAATGGTGTATTTTTATAGATTTGTTGGACAATTATCTGTACAGATTTTCTAAGGGTGCTATAGTTTTTTTTCTGTTGTAACACTATGCCTAGGTATTTCTCTCATGCCTCTTAGTATTATTACCTTAAATACCATATCCTAACAGGTTTTCTAAATATAGACCTATTAGCCCTAATAACTTTACAAATAAAGTCATCTTAAAGCTAATATTCAAGAAACAAGCTCCTATTCTTCCCTCCCTAATCTCAGACAATTATTTTGGTTTCATCAAAAGGAGAAGTATCACTGAAAACATTATGATTTCTCAAGATATTATTTAGAGGATTAAGAAGCCTATTATGGGAGATAATGTTGTCATCAAACTAGACAAAGATAAAGCCTATGATAGGGTGTCATGGTCCTACATATGTCTAGTAATGAAAAAATGGGATTTGGTGAAATGCTTATTGATATGGTATAGAGGATTATGTACAAAAATTGGTATTCAGTGATTATAAATGATATCAAACATTGTTTTTCCATTCTACTAGAGTGTTGAAACATGGTGATCCCCTTTCACCCACATTATTCATTATTGGTACTGAAGTTATTTTAAGACTTTTGAATAATTTACACCAACACTATTTGTATCAAGGCTTTAACATGTAGAAAAAAGGTCCTCAAGTGAATCATCTCAGCTTTGCTGATGACATTATAATATTTTCCTCTATAAATAAGTTTTCTCTGCAACTCATCATGAAAATGAGGCACAAATATGAAACATGTTTAGGGAAATTAATCAATAAGGATAAGAGTCATTTTATGTTGCCTGAATATAATCTAGATGATACAGTGATCAGAGTGACAGATATTACAAAATTCAAGAGAAAGGATAGTCCTATCACTTATCTAGGTTGTCCTTTATATATTGGTAGAAGAAGAATGATTTACTTCTCAAAGATAATATCTAAAGTTCCTAACAAGATAAGGGTTGGAAATTAAGTTAGTATGGTGTCAGACTCACATTAATCAAGTCTGTATTACAATCTATGCACATTTATATTTATCAGCCATGTCTCTTACAGAAATAACTATTAAGCAAATCAAGAGTATCACAACTTATTTCTTATAGGGTAGTGTAAAAAAGAGAAAAAAATATCACTAGGCTTCTTGGGAAAAACTGAGCTTTCCTTATCTTAAAGGTGGTATTGGTGTACGACAATTGGGGCAGATCTGCTTGGCTATGCAATATGAACAATGGTGGAACTTTAAATCAAGAAGATCCATGTGGAGAGATTTCTTGAGTGCTAAATACTTTCAAAGAGATAATCCTGTGATCAATAATTGGGCCAAATTACAATCTTAAGTTTGGAAATATTTGATGCAAAACATAAAGGATGTTGAGAAGCATATACAACAGAGAGTTAACTCTGGCACATGTTTTGGTTGGATAATTGGCTTGGTATGGATCCTTTGGATGACCACAAACATTTTGATGCTAAACTAGGTAATATCATAATCCAAAAATTCCTTGTGCGGGGCTAGTGGAATGAAACTATTGTCAGTAACATGCCCCTCCAGCTTTGGTGCATAAAATTCTTCTTACTACTGTTAGATATCCAGCAAGGGTTCCTGATCATCCATTTTGGAAGCCTACATCTATTGGTTTATTTACTTGTGCATCTTCTTGGGAACCGATAAAGAGGAATAAAAATGAGGCTCTCAGTAATACACAACTATGGGGAAGATACATTCCCCTCAAAGTACCCTTCCTAGTATTGAGAGCCTTTATAAACAAGCTCCCCATAAATGATAAGATTACTATATTTGCTCACAGGCCTGCAACTTGTAGTTGTTGTAATACACTTGGAATGGATACTAATGACCATATATTTTTAGATGGTGGTATTGACAATGCTATTTGGAATTTCTTCTTAACCAGCCTGGGGTTGAGTTACACAACAATACCTTTGCCTAACTTCTTGATGAAATGGTGGTGTGAAGCCTATGAATGAGGTGCATAAAATGGTGCTACAAGCTCTTTCTATCTTCTTATGCTGGAATTTATGGAAGAATAGATGCTCCAGTAAATATGGAGGAAAAATTTAGCAGGATGTTTAAATTAACAGTCATGAAGGATATCTATACATTGTTGAATACTATATTTCCATATATTGAATGCTTTATGAAATGGAGAGTTTTGGTAGAATAGATGGAAGGTTGTCAGTAGAAGATGCAGATTATATAGGTCTGTCAGAAAAAACTATGTGCTACAATGGTCAAACTAAATAATGATGGGAGTGGATAGACCAATCCAGGTAGTATAAGGGCATGAGGAATTCTGAGAGATCATAAAGGCAACCTAATCGTCGTATTTACAAAACCTTTGGGGATTGGAATTAATAATTAGGTTGAGGTACAGGCAGCCATTATTGGTATCAAATGGTGCATACAATAAGGATATAAGAGGGTGATCCTGTAGGTTGCCTCTGAATTAGTAGTTAAATCGATGAACACTAATATGCACCCTCATTAGAGTAATTGTTCTTACATTGTTTAGTTGCAAAAGATAGTACTTTCTCTTGAATTTTTTCACCATCAAAACATATACAAAGAAGCCAACTGTAGAACTGATGTGCTCTCAAAACATAGTCATCAGGTTACTCAGTTATAATAGTTTTTCTCTGCTTAGTACCTAGCTAAAGAAATTAAAGGATACTTTAGACTAGAGAGGATGGGAATGATAAGTTTTATAAGAAGGAAAAGGAGAAAATTAAAATGCCACCTTAGGAAAAGCATGGAAGTACCAAGAGATACTGAGTTTGTGTTTCCAGGAGTAATTTCTTTTCAGCATATTCTTAGGCATTGTAGTCTAGGATTTTCTTAGCATGGAAAAGAGTTGGTGTTCTTAGTTAGTTCACTAGATCTAGCACCATCTTAAGGATTTTGGAAGCAAGGTTTTATGTCCCTCTCCCTTGTACTTGTTTATGTGATTAATAATCTTTAATTTTTCTAAAAATAAGTATATTTTAAAGGCCAGAAATTTTATTGATCAAGAGATTTGGTGGGAGCCAAAGTGTGTTCATGCCTATTATAAGATGAGATAATTCAGTGATTTCTATATGTTTTATATTGAGAAGGATAACTGAATATATACATGATTGTTTACAACAAAATGCAAAAGAATAAAAAGATAGTATAGCTAACTATGACACTAAGTCATTATCCTAAAATATAGTTAACCAAACTTATCTATCCTAATTTATCTCTAACATCCCCCCTCAATATAAGAAGGTTTGTCCAAGATTCTTAGCTTTCCTTTGATAAATTAAAACTGGCTAGTGGATAAGGGCTTAGTAAATATATCTGCAAATTGATCGATAGAGGATATGAATTGCACTGATATATGGCCAGCCTTTACTTGTTCTCAAACAAAGTGAAAGTAAACTTCAACATGCTTCGTTTGAGCCTTAAAACATGGATTAACAGCTAGATATGAAGCTCAAATATTATCACACCAGATGATCGTGGGTTGATTGTTTAAGTTCTTGAAGAAGGGAATGAAGCCAAATTATTTCTGTTGTGGTATTGGCGACGGATCAATATTTAGCCTCGGTTGATGATCGAGCAACTATTGATTTCTTTTTTACTAACCAAGATATTAGATTTTGTCCCATATACACAGCAAAACCTCCTGTAGATCTCCTATCATCTTGATTGCCCACCCAATCGGCATCACAAAAGGCCTAAAGTTGGGAACTAGTTGAGTGAGTAATAAACAATCTTTGATTCAAGGTTGCTTTAACATACCGAAGAACATGTTTGCAAGTTGTCCATTAAGTGGTTGTTGGTGCAGAAAAAAATTGGCATAATTTATTCACAGAAAATGCCAAGTCAGTACGAGGTAGACAAGCATATTATAATGTGCCTACGGTTCTCCTGTAAAGCTTGGGATCAACCAGCAATTCACCTTTACGAAGTTTTAAATTATATGTGCTAGCCATAGGAGACTTGACAGATGTAGAATATTCTATGTGAGTAGTGGCGAGAAGATCCTGAAGGTATTTTTGTTGATTAAGAATAATACCATTAGTGAGATACCTAACTTTAATTCCCAGGAAGTAGTGAAGTTTTTCAAGATCTCGCAACTTGAATTCTTTGGACAACTGAGTTATGCAGGTATGAATTACATTGGAGTTACTCCATTTAATGATGATATCATCAACATAGATAAGGATATAAAGAGCATCATTGTTGTGGTGTTTGATAAAGAGCAAGCAGTCAGTATGATAGCCTCCAAAACCAATTGTTAGAAGATAAGAATTGGGTCTGTGAAACTAAGACTATGGGGCTTGTTTAAGTCCATAAATTGATTTCTTTAATTTACACACATAATCAGAACATCATTGATCAATAAAGCCAGGAGGTTGAGATATATACACATCCTCTTCCAAGGTTTCATTGAGAAATACATTGGAAATGTCCAATTGCTGAAGAGTGCATTTATTGGAGATTTCCAAGGAAAGAACAACTCGAACCGTTGTAGGCTTGATAACCAGACTTAAAGTGGCATCATAATCTACTCCCTTAACTTAATTATTGTATTTGGCTACCAAACGAGCCTTGTAATGTTTGATGCTTCCATCAAGATAGTGTTTAAGTCGAAAAACCCATTTGCAACCCACAATATCAGAATTTGATGGTTTTGAAACATGTTCCCATATTGATGTTGTATCAAAGTAGTTATTTCAGATCTTATGGCCTCTCTCCATGATGGAACTTTGAGTTCTTTTGTGTAGCACGTTGGTTCTGAAAAAGTAACAAGGGAAGATAGAACTTTAGCATCCAAAACAGATAAGAAGGCCAATGTATTTTTCTTAGGATTTGGCCTCAAAACCATTGAGTGACTATGACCAGGTGGTTTTGATATTATCACGATTATAACATTTGTGACACCACTTAGCCTGATGATTGTTCAGCCCACAAATCTGACAAATATTAGGAAACCACTTCTTATTTTCAGTTGAGGACGCACCATTATTTTTGTAACTATTATTTTTCTAGGAGCCTTGATTAAATAGACGTGCAGGTAAAGTGTGTTGTCGATCAACATTGGCAACAATAGAGATTGGTTTGCAAGAGTTCTGCAAGAGAATATCATGAGCCATAAGTCTACCAGAAAGATCAGGAAATGATACCTGTGACTTCACTGTAGATAATGTTGTAATAACGGGATGATAATCAGAGCGAAGTAAGCAAGAAATGGTGGCATTGAATTCATCAGAAAATATAGGTGTGCCAGGCGTGGCAAGCTCATCAGCAATAGCTTTAAATTCACAAAGAAATTGAGCCAGTGATTTATTACCAAGTGTAATATTTTGCAAGGTGATGTGTAATTCAACTCTTTTAGCACTATTACTTATGTCAAAGGCATTTGAAAGAAAGGTCCAAGCTTCAAAGGCAGTATCTAAACCAGTCATATAAGGAAAAATATCCTCAGTTGAAGATGATGACATCCAACTTAGCAAAAGTTGGTCTTCTTGTAACCACTTTAGATAATCAGAGTTTTGTTTTGATTGATTTGTTGTGGTATTAATGATAGCGGAGGGAAATACTGGTGTACCAATTATATTAACATTTGATGATAGGAACAAATTGAGTTTTCCAATTAAGGTAGTTTGTTGGTTTGAGTTTTATGGAAAAAAAAGTTAAGCATGAGGTAAAGTAGCAAAAAGACTTGGAGTGGTTGATGTTGTTACTGCTTTAGAGGTGGAATCTAAAAAATAAGAAGAAGATTCCATGGTAGGCTCTGGTACCATGTTACAAGATGAGATAATTTAGAGAATTCTTTATGTTTTCTATTGAGAAGGATAACTGAATATATACTCGGTTGTTTACAACAAACTGCAAAAGAATAAGAAGATAGTATAGCTAAAGTATGACACTAAGCTATTATCCTAAAATATAGCTAACCAAATTTATCTATCCTAATTTATCTCTAAAAATGCCAATATTTGGTATGATAACTAGACACAACATGAAGCTTTGCATTATTAGTTGCCTACTACAAGCAATAACGTATATCCAGTTGAGGATATAACACAGTTGTTTACACATGGAGAATTGGAAACCAACTTATTGGAGTTAATATTTCTAGAAAAGGTCTATAATCACATAAAAAATAAGTTGGTAGTTGAAGAAGATACAGAAGAATGAGAAAAGCCATGGTGGATGGTCAATGCTTCAGGTAAATTTAGTGTTAAGTTTACTTGAGAGCTGATGAGACAAAAAAGAGAGGTGCAAGATGATTTTAAATAGTTGTGGGTGAAAGAAATTCCTTTCAAAGTCTTTTTCTTATTGTGGAGACTATGGAAGCAAAGGATCCTAATTGGTGAAGTTCTTGTTAAAATTAGAGTATGTAATGAGATGATATGCACTTGTTGTGACAATAATGAACAAGAAACTATTGAACACTTGTTTATTAGATATACTATTTCAAATTAAATCTAGATAAAATTTGCAGCTGTAGCTAAGTAGATGGACCTTTGCTTCAACGAAAGGACACAGTGTACAAGTGGTGAATACAGATACTAGTCCAAAACTGAAATTATTTTACAAAGTTACTCCTATGTTTATTCTATGGAGGTTTGGAAGAGAAAAATATACAATTATACATGAAGGGATGATGCCCTATTAAGGATGGACTTGGAATTAAACAGAAATATTTTTCTATTAGCTAGACATAACTTTCCTTAGTTTAAGAATTTACCATGTGATTGGCCACTGATGGTAAAGTTTCTAAAAACCTATACTCTATTAGTAGGGGTCACAGTGGTTACCTGAAAGCCTCATAATATAGGATCTTATTGTTTTAACTCTGATGGGGCTTCAAAAGGCAACCTAGGACCAAGTTCAATAGCTTTTTATGTCAGAGATGGAATGAGTAGATTAGTTTATGAAGAAACTAGGAGGTTGGAGGATGGTATAAATATTATGGCAAAGTAATGGCATTGAGAATGGACTAGAGTACTGCATCAATCATTATTTATTCCTTTTAACTCTAAAGACTAACTCACTCATTATTAAAAAAAGTCATTAATTGGATTAGGGAGGTACCACAGAGTATTGCTACTGAAATCAGGAAAATCTAGATGTTCATGAAGAATAGAAATGTGATGGTGGTGCATATCCTAAGGGAAGGCAATAACCTGACAAATATTTTTACTAACCATGTTTTCTTTTTACTAGGTACAAAAGGAATAACTTATACTTCTATGTATAACATACCACTGGAGGCAAAAAGCATTTTTAGCATAGATAGAACACATATACCAAACTTGCAGCTAAGGAAAGTTCAAAATCATAATCATAATATACATGAGCAACACTGAGGAAAACATGAACAAGCAACAAAAAAGAACAAAGGAAAGCACAAGTATCTTTCACAGAGAAATACAGTATAAGCATGATGCAGATTTGACAAGAGCAATAACAAGGATAATATTAAGAGAAAAGCTGATTTAGATTTGTCTTATTGTCCTTATAGTTTAAGCAATGGTATTAGCTCATTTTATGCTCAATCTATTGGACTATGGGAATAATAGGGATTGTTCAGATCAGCAAGAGCGACAAGATACCTAAAAACAAGGGAAATAAATATAGAAAGAATTCAATCAATAATGTGTAGAATTTCTTACAGGAATCAGTAAACGTGGGGAATTATAAAGTTGAAATGGTAAGCACTAATTGTACTTGTAGTTTATGCTGTTTTATTATCTCATTTGAGCTTAAGATGCAAGAATATGAGAAAAATAGGGGTTTATCAGATCAACAAAAGCATGCAGTTGTTGAAATATTTTTAACAAAACAAGCGTGGGAAACAAATGGAGATTCAACAAGATAATGGAAAGAAAAAACATAAGGAAGAGAATACCGTAGTGAAATAGTTAAAATAGAACAAGATATAAGAGTGAACAAGGAGAGTAAGGAGCTCTAACACCACCAGGGGTGGACCTACGTTGGTTCAAGCGGGTTCAACTAAACTCGCTTCATCAAATTTTTTTCTTTTTTACATGTATTAATTCTCTAAAAAATCGTATATGTAATAAAAATTAACCCACTATGTGTAAGTGAAAGAACAACTGGTTAGTTGAAGTGGGCCTTGTTATGCCAGTAGTCTTGGGATTGAATCCCCTTGCATGCAGTATTTTAAATTCCTTAGTTTTGTAGACTTTTTTAGGTTACTAATGATGGGTCCCAGATTTCAACATTATACATTAATTATAGTGCTACATTTTTTCTTTGTTTTATAGACTTTTTTAGGTTACTAGTGGTGGGTCCCATATTTCAACATTATACATTAATTATTGTGCTACATTTTTCTTTGGTTAACTATAGAGCCAGATTTAGTGATGAATTGATGTCAATTAGTTTTAAAATTATTAATCCTTCAGTTTCCTTACAAATTTGTTATTTGACATCGATTTTAAATGTTAATAATTTTTTAGGTTATATCTTTATAGCTTATTTGTTATTGTGCTTAATTAAAATTCTTTTGTCATATATAAAGTTAGTATATTCTTTTCCTTCTTTCTTGGTATACAAAATTAGTTAGTGTGTCTTTATTTATTTATTATTTTTGAAATTATTTTCTTGTTTTATTTATGATTTTTTGAAATTTCTATATTTTAATTATTGTTCATAAGATTAATAACATTTTATATTGAAGATCTGTAAATGAAAAATTTTAACCTTATAATTAGTAGTTAAACTTGATATACCTTTTGTTAGAAAATGTTACTCCCTCCGTCTCAATTTACGTATTCTCATTCATATATTGCCTTCATTATGTGGGCATATTTCACTTTTTGAGGTTCAAACATGTCTATGCTTAGCCATAATTTTCCATATATGTTTCAAATATTTTGAATAGTCAGTTATTGCCACTTATAAAAATTATTTTACGTAGTTTTCAAATATATAAATTTATTTTCAAAAAATTGAAGATTTCATGTCCAAATTCATGTCAAACTTACCTTGTTTGAATCTCAATAAGTAAAATATGCCACATAAATTGAGATAAAGAGAGAATTATTTTGTCTAATTACATTTTCCTTTTAAACACACACACATTTTTCATTTATTTTAGAATAATAAATACCACCCCAAAAATAATTTTTGGGGGATATTATGGGAATACAACAACATACCCAGTGTATTTCCACATAGTGGGATCTGGAGAGAGTATAGTGTACGCAGACCATACCACTACCTCAGGAGAAACAGAGAGGTTATTTTCGATAGACCCCCGACTTAGGATCGATGGGGGATATTATGGGAATAAAATATAATAATAATTATTATTATTCTAGATTACCATAATGGTTCATTGTAACTTGAACCCACTTACAAAAAATTCTGGGTCCGCCATTGATCAGCACAGCTAAGGGAGGTAAAGATCCTGATAGCCCTAGCTCATTCATCAGTATATCTCCCCAAATCAAGTTGAAGAAGTCTTCAAAGTGATAGGTTTCATGGGGTTTGTGAGATTTAAGACATCTAAGTGAAAGCTACACTAACCTAATAAGGTAGTGATCTGTGTTTTGAGAAAATGAGTTAGTATTGGATAGATTGTTATCTTCTTCAAAATCATAACACTTTTCTCTTTGAGAGTTCTAGACACTTCATTGTATGATTTTGTGTATGTGCAAATATTTTTTCTTGTTTTGTTTGTTTCTTTTAGGCCTAGGTTGGTTCATGCCCTTAGTTGGACTCGGATGACTTCAATTAATTTCTAATAAAAATCCCTGGTGGTGTGCTTTGATTAAAAAAAAGAAAAATGTTTTATGTTTTTACCACTTTGTATTTTGTGTTTTAACCACTTTTTCCATCCCTATTGTTTATTTACATCATTTATGAGTTGTGAAAATAGTTTGGCTAGTCCTTGCAGCATACCAAAAGGAGTGATTTATACGCTTTTGGGGTTTTAAGTAGCCTTTAAAGTTATAGAATTGACTTTGGTCATTATTTGGTGATTCGAGCATCGAATGGTAATGTTGTCAGTTTCATTAGATCTAGAACGCCAATTTTCGGTTAGTAATATAGTTGGTTGGGGTCCTGAGGCCCTCTTGTGATTTTTGAGCATTGGTTAGAGTACTAGTTTATTTGCCTAGATGTGTTTTGGAGGTAATTTATTGATAATGAACTCCTTTCAAAAATCGATGATTATATTGGGTTTGAAATGTGTTTTAGTGTCAATTTATACTATTGATTCATCTTTATAGGGTTCTGGATGAGTTTTAAGGGTCAAAATCAAGTTTTAGAAATTACTAGAGCAAGTTTAAGGGCCATTGTGCTGCTAAACAGATGCCTCTGTGTATAAATACAAGATAGAATTTGGATTTTTATATTTTTGACCTACTGAGAGCTAGGAAGCTTCATTTGAGGCATTTCTTAATGCAGTTTTCTCATATAATTATTGTGTATGTGATTCTATCTTTATTTTACTCATTTTCTAATATTATCAGTCTTTTTTATATGATTTCACACCAAACTCACATTTAGCATGATTTTTCATCCTCAAACTGATGGGCAGTTAGAGAGGATGATTCAGGCGCTAGAGGACATGTTGAGGGCTTGCAAGATTGATTTTAGTGGTCATTGGGACCAGTTTCTTCTATTCTATGAGTTTTCATACAATAAAAATTATCGCTCCAGCATTTATATGGTAGCATTCGAGGTACTTTATGGAAGGAAGTATAGGTCACTTATTGGGTGATTTGAGGATAGAGATGTTAAACATTTGGGGACTAACTTAGTAAAGGATCCTCAAGAGAAAGTAAGATTTATTCTAATCAAGTTGTTGGCTATTCAAAGTAGGTAAAAAGAGTATGCGGACATAAGGTAGGAGACACGGACTTTAAGGTTGTTGAGTAAGTTTTTCTTTAGGTATCTCCCATGAAGAGAATTATAAGGTTTGGTAAGACAGTCAAGCTCAACCCTCGATATATTGGTACCTTTAAGGTTATTAAAGATGTCGATCTGGTTGCATATAGGTTAGCTTTACCACCGGTATTTTCAGGAGTCCATCCAGTATTTCATATCTCTGTGATCAAAAGGTACCATGGGGATAGATACAACATCATTAAGTGGGATTCAATGCTTCTAGATATAGATTTGACTTACAAGGAAAACAAGTAGCGATTCTGGAATGGGATGTTTAAAAATTATGGATGAAGGAAATTCATTCAGTTAAGTAGAAGCATCTTCTGTTTGAGGAAGCCACTTAGGAAATCGAAAAGGACATGCAAGACGAGGACCCTTATTTATTTAAGGATATGAGTATTCTCCCCTCCCTTTCTTTAGCCTATTCTTTGTGTTTGATCATTCATGAATGAATGATGGTTAAATTGGAATCTATTGTAATAACCATTTTACAAAACTTCTATTGAAATTCCCATGTTAAAATTCTTTTCGGAGTTGAAGTTATAAATTTTAAGCTAGACTACTTTCAAATGAAATCAGAGTGAGGTGTGGTCTAGGGAAATCTAGGAATAATTACGGCAGGTTTGGTGGTATTTGATTTAATTTTTAGTTAGATAAGATGATAATCCATGAGATTTTACGGAATTAAATTTGGATAAATAGAACTCCCAAAATCAATCGTAGCATAAAGGGCATTATTTGGAATGTCCAAAGTTTAGGATGTTTTGCAAAAAGTGGGATTTTTGGATGAAACTGAACACTCAATCCCGTCTATGCTACTATAGCGGGCGACACACTACTATAGCATAGAAATTCTTTCTATAGCGGTAGTCAAACCTAGCCAACGCTCGCTAATGCGACATCTAACGATAGGTGCCACTATAATGGCACCTCTATAGCGGTGTACGTTGCTATAGCAGTGAAAGTTGCAGTTTTAATTAATTTTTTCTCCAAAATAGTTTATTTTTACTAAACTCATTTTGGTATAAAGGATGAGCGATTTAAGGCAATTTCCACTAGACTTTCTTCATTCAACTTAGTAAAGGTAACGAATTCATTTTCATTAACTAGTATTTGATATTTAACCCTTATAATTGATAATTTATGGAGTTTCAAGTATATTTTTGAGTTGATTTTGGTTTTTTCATCAACTTGTATTTGATATTTAACCCTTATAATAAGTTGATGGATTTTAATTAGTAATAGTTAATTTACCCTTGCATTCCGTTATTTCGCTAGTTTATTTATGGAATTGGTAGTTTTAGGTGAATTACGGTAGAACGGAAAGAAAATGATTGTGAACTTGACCTTAGGAGTTAGGTGTGTGTTATAATCCCTAACATGGTAGGTAATTTTATTACTTATGTGTATATATGCATTTTCTAAACCAAGAGCAATCAGAAATTACATGGAAAGGCAAAACTTCATCTTAGAGGAGTTGCGCAAGCTTCGTTCGAGGTAGGTGATGGTATTGTAGTTTAATCCAATTTGTGATATATGTGAATGTTAAATGTTTAGTGTGGATTTTTAGTGAATATCATTTGGTATGGTCAATGCAACCAATTTTATATTTTTGTATGATTTTGACCTACCTTATTGCTAAGTGTGGAATATTTTGGTATTTGGGATGTTCCCATGGGTTTTGGGTTAGAAAAGGGGGAGTGTGTGGGGTTTAGTACATGGATAGAAATTATCCCATGCATGTCATGGCTAGAGGGTAGACATATTACCTATAGTGTGTACGTACAGGGATCAGGTGAGTTTGGAGGTTACATGAGTGAATCAAAAAATATATTTTATGCTTGATAATTGTTACATGTCTGAATTGACTGAACTTGATGTGGTAACATTTTGTTGACTTATTGGTTTTAATCCTAAATTGCTTATTTGTTTCTTGTTATGCTAAGTCTATGTTGATTTGAGCATGGATTAACTTGTAGTACTATAATTTTGTTATGTGTTCATATTCTCATCTTGGGCTGGCCAAATAACCTTACCAGTACACTGTTGTTTCTTGTGTGCTAATATTATACTGCACTTACTTTTGTGAGTACAACACATATATCAGCGGCTCCAATAAGACCTCACTTGTGATTCCAGCAGATGATTTTAGATTTTAGGGTGAGCAACATATCTGTTGTGTCCAAGCACATATGCAAGTGTACGTGGTCACCCAGGTATTAAACTGTTCTTTAAAATCCAAGTATAAATCCCTTGGGGACTTGTGCTCAACAACTATCCAATTCTAGTCTCACTATGATGATTAAACAAGTGCAAACCTAACAATGAATGTTTGGGAGGTAAAACTAAAAATAAACATAAACAATGCGATAATGTAAAGTACTTAAACAATGATGAGGAGAAACCCAAGGCTAAGGCACTATGAACAATCCTACTTGGAGGTATAATTTCATTAGATTAGTTCATTATCTTGGTTTTTGATTCACGAGGTTGATAGTATGTTATGATCTTTTGAACCTCTAATCAACTATCTAACTTAGCCTCATAACTACATCGCTGAGAGGAAATATAAGAACTAAGCACACATTTGTATTTCTTCTAGTATATGAACAGAGTAGGGTAAACTATGTATATTCCTATCCTAAAAGGAAATCATAACTTCATTCCCTTGAATGATTACAATCCAATACTATATATTTCATGTTCTAAACTATCATTCCTCCTTTCACGCTTCCTATAGAAATATATATTTATCCTAATGGTCACGAATTCTTAGAATAGTAAAAAAAGAGGATATATGAACAACCAATAATGATAATAAACAAAAACAAACTTTAATTACATTCTTAAGTATTCATGTTCTTGGCCTCAACCTCAGATAAGGTGTTTATCTACTCAAGGAATTACAAAGAATCATAATCATGGAATTCATGTAATAATTCAAAAGTAAACTAAAGAAAAGGATTAAAACCGTAAGTTAAGCCTCCTCAAGTGTATTCTAAGCCCCATTAAACATCCAAGGTGTATACAAAAGAATAGGATTGCTCTAATTATAGTTGGCAACAATTGAAACTTGACACACCAACGTGCCACACCCTTATCGCGGAGAACAGGGAGCGTGGCATGACCCTATCATGGTGACACACTGTAAATTGAATCTTTTGTTTTGTCTAAGGTCATAGAATTCCCTTTATGTGGAGGAAGGGGAGCATGGCACGCCCCTAAGCCCAGAAATTCCAGCTTTAGTCATCCTTTGGTCCATGCATTTGGCCTTTAGTTCCTCATTTCGTGGTAGCTTTTTCTCTTCAAAAAAAGATTGTATATCATTCCATTACCAATTTTATCATATCACCAAGATTTTTATAACAAAAACACACCATAATTTAATTCTTTAAACATAAAAAAAACTAACAAGACAAACTAGAATAACGCATAACTCAAGCTAAGAACACTAGTTTCCTCGTTTAAACTCTAAATGAAAGTTTTACTTCTAAACTTGTTTTGAACAGACCTTAACCATTATAAATATGTAATTCAGCACTTGGATGCGAAATTATATGATTATTAACACATTATAGACACGAGAAGTCCTCAAAACTAAGATAATTAAAGCTAGATGACAACACTTAGGAGCATGAATCCACCTAAGATCATCACCCCACACTTAATACCTTGTTCATCCTCGAACAACTCATTACATTAACCAATATATAAGGAAGAATCCAAAACTAAATCTATAACAAGCAAGACATCAAGCTAGCACTACAATGACTACACAAATAGCAAGTTCCCCACTAAGCATATCATTTGCAATTTCATCTTATGAACACTACCTCAACATATCCCAGCCTTATGAATTGACTCAACCAAGTTGGAAAAGTTATTTATATTACTCAATCAAAAATATCATACAAGCCACCTAAATATCATACGTATACATCCTCACCACAAGAGAGTTATCCATAGTCACTCACAGAGATGCAATATACTACAAGAATGGGTAAAACAATCAAATTTTTCTCACTCTCACAAGGAATTCACATGTCACATAAGATGAACCATAGGATTTTCCTTAGTCTAGTACTCTAGTAATATCAGAGAGTGAAGGCTTAAGATCAAATAGGACTTTAAAGGTTGTAATGTAGGCTAAGGGATGGGTAGGAACTATTTTATCCATTAATAGTGACTATCCTCCCTAAGCACTTTAATACATCACACTATCCATTAGGATCCTTTCTAAACAACCAAACTTTCATCTTCTCTACCCTCTCACTCTCTTTTGTTTTGCCCCATCACTTTAAATTAGTTCATCTATATTAAGGAGGGAGTATTCTCTATCAACATATGATTCAATTTTGATCAATTTTTCTCTTTTAGTTATATCACTCCCAACCACAACACATCAAATTTTTTCAACACCAATAGCTACTTTTTTGGGGGTTCACTTTCAAATTTTTATTCTTCAAATTTATACTTCTTAAACTTATTAATTTTTTCTCACTAAAGAGCTTAGGAGCTTTGGATCAAATTACTGTCAATCAAAGAAGGGGATGGACTACATATAAAGCTACTAAAAAATAGTCTAAAGTCTCAATGAGATTAACTAAGATTATGCACAAGGTAGATAAGAAAGAGTATGAAACATGGCTATCAAATAATGTAGCACCCCGCATTTTAGGGCTAAAGTTTAAACCGTTCTTTCTATATATACCCGAACGCAATGATTCTTTGTTAATATAGGTGTGATGATCAATCCTATAGTATGTAAATACCTTTGAATATGAATTGAGGTCACAAAAATCCCCAAAATCAAAGACAAGTTGAAAACTCTTCTATCGATTAAGTTTTGATGAACATCTAAACTTGGGTCAACTTCCACCGACCATAACTTCTTATATATAACTAGTTAGAGGGCCTACTACATGTAAAATAAAAGTTCTTTGAGTTTTCTTTCTAATGCCATAATTTTTGCCTTAATTCAATATCGAGATAAAAGGTTATGCCCATTTTCTAGAGAGGTGTTAGTCTGTCGAAGTGCGACGGCCAGATTGACGGACCGTCAAGCCAGTGATGGACCATCAAGCCAGGCTATCAACTTGAAATAGAAAGCTTTAAAAATAAATTTTTTGTGATGGTTTGAGTGACGACCAATCACGGGAGTGACGGCCCGTCACCCAAGCCATCGGTAAGGGCTGAACAACGTTAAAGTATTGTTTTAAAGGGATATTTTTGTACTTTCCCATCCCAAACTCCTTCCTCATGAATTTAAATCATACCCTAAGCATTATAATCCATATTTTATCAGTTTTAGATACATCTCAATTCTCTCCACTCTCAAGAATAATATAGAAACTAGGGTTTCCTTCAAGATCAAGAATCAAACTCTTAAGTCCAAGATTTCCAAGAAACGAGTCAAGATTTGGGTCCTATTCTTCACACTAAGAAATCTATGGTATGTGGGGTTTTAATACACTACATGAGCATGGTGAAATTATTTTGATAATGTTTAAATGTTGAGAAATCATAAATTTGCAATGGGTTTTGAATTTACATTTACAATTGTGCATTGTGAAATCTTTTTTATGATAATGTTTTGTTCTTGAGGGTTTACCCTAAATTAGATTTGTACTCGTCTATAAGTATGTAGGCAATTTTGAGTTCTAATATTGAATTGAGAGCATGAACATTTATAATTCCTCTCTTGTTGTAAATCCTCTTATTTTCATATGTTATGAATTATTCAAATGTCTTTACTATTGTTTAAGCCTTGATTTTGGATATGAACTGAAGAGAGGGTGATTCTTGTTAATATAAATAAAAGTGGTGATTCAAAGAGATTGCATGGTTTGTTATAAAATACTTGACCACTACATGTTTGTTGAAATGTTGAAAAGAGAGAATTCATGCATAGTTGAAATATGTTTTGAAAATTAGAACTCTCTTGCATTGTTAAATGTTTTTGGTGGTCAAATAAATCAATTAGATTGAAGTAACTAATGCATATTATTATATGTCTTAGACATACGACTTGCAAGTCTTGGTATGACGATACCAAAATAGATGAACGCCATAGCAGATTCAGAACAGACTAAAATATAAACTTTTACTCAGATTTTTAGAATTTGATTTCAGAAAGATGCATGTTTAAAATAGGCTAAAAATGGAATTAAAGAGAGTTATATGGTTACCCGGAGAAGGTGTTTTAGTGTAAGGGATCATCACTGGATAAACTGTGTTTTGTTGATATGGGTTTATTATGTCCCAAATTAAGGATTGTATGCTGGCGACGACGCTGTGGCATAGTAGATATTCAGAAACTCCAACCCTTGCGACAAACATGGGTTGGGGTATTGGCTTCCGAGTCAAGGATGGATTCCATATAGGCTGTGGAATATCAGACTTGTAGGGTTTACCACCTAGCTCAGAAGTAAGATAAAGAGTGAGTCATGGATTCAAAAAAATGTTTCAAAGTCTTTAAAGGGTGCCTATGTATTTTCATATACTATATGTAAAATTTTGTATTAATTGCTCTAACTTATGTTATATATAAATACATTATTTTGGATTGCTCTTTGAACAGTACATCTGTATTGACCCTTATATTTCAGGATCTGACACACAATCCCGCGACCCCGCTAAGTAGTAGATTGGGTTGTTCGAAGTTGTAGTTGGTGAGTCTCTCTTATTTTAAAAGGCCTTGTTGATTTAAAATTAATATTTAATTTTAGTTTATGGTCCGACCGGAGGCCTTGTCCCAATATTCAAGTAGTAATGTTTTTGAGTTGTTAGAAATTTTGCAGACTAGTGTTAGGTATTTTTGAATGTTTCATGAACTCATTTTTATATTGTTCTATTGAAGTAAAAGAATGACCATGTTTCCATCTTGTCATATTCTTTTGCATTTTGCTTATAGTATATGAATTATGTGTATGATTTCTAGTTAGAGAAGGGCTCTCGGGCCTTCACGGTTTGGGATGTCCATCGCGGTCAGGGCCTCAGTTCGGGTCGTAACAAAGAAATTCGTATATCATCTCCTAAACCCTCCTTTCTTATTTTGCTTTCTACATACACCAAACAAATTCTAGACATTATAATACAACAAAGAATATAAAATACCTCACATCACATATGACACATGCTCAACTCAAGCAGGATCGTTATAGATTCTCAACCAAGCAATAACACAAATTCACAATTAAGCAAATAGCACACAAGAGTCATAAACATGATCCTAGTTATCTCAGAAGTAGTACATCAACACAATAAACATGCATTACAATCACAACTAACTTGTATTATGTAATCATACCTAGAACACAACAATAACATCTCACTTATTTTTAACACAAAAAAGTTTAAAATTTTACTCCTATAAATAAAAAAGGGATACTGGGTTCAAAGGGCATCGCTCCCTTGGAAAAGAACCGAAATAACAACTAAAGGGTGGGTCAAGTGTGCACCTGCTAGACAAACATCAACAAAACTAAATAAATAAAGAGAAAATCTTTTAGTTATTTTTTTCAAATTTAGGCAAGAAAAAACAAATAAAAACAATCTTATAGCATCACTTCACCCTAAATATGGAAAGATTCCCCGCCCATACTTAAAAACATACTTTGTCCCCAAATTATAACTCAAAATAGAGATAGAAATACTCTTTAAGGCCTCTAGGCCTAGCTAGCAGCATCTTTAGTTGATAATAAAGTCATGTGAAACCTACACCAGGTCTTTTCCATGCTCCTTAGCTCGGGTTTTTGGTACTCATACTTTCATTCAACCCGCAACTCATCAAAACAAAAACTACATAAAACAAAAACTAAAATACCTACCTTAACTTGAATTGTTTCCCAAGCAGCGCCTGATTTAGTGTTGCAGAACGACCCACATCATCACTCTTCATCCATACTCCTTCATCATTTTTCTCCTACTTGGAGAAAATTTTTTGATTCTTTTCTGACCTCTTGAGTGGGTACTCTCAAGGTCTGCACTTTAGTCCACAATAATCTTTTTAAGCTCTTTCATAGGTTTTTTAACCTTAGGCTTAAGTGGTAGATTGGGAACCTCCATGAGATGGTACAAAGAGGTAACTAGTTGTTCAGTCTCCACCACCTTACACTCATCCACCTCCATAGCCATGATTATACATAAATGCTTACAATTTGATGGTGGATTGAGTGGTTTGTAGACTTTGAAGACCACCTCTTCATTAACCAATCTCATTTTTAGAGTTACCTCTCTTTTATCAATTAGTGTTTCTCTATTGCTAAGAATGGACGTCCCAATATGATTGGTACCCTATAATCTGCATCATATTAAGAATAATAAATTTATTAGGAATAATGAACTTATCAACCTTAATTATCACATCCTCAATAATTCTTTTGGGGATGTAGTCTTATCCTAGCCTTCATTTGGAGCACCATAGATCATGGTCTCAAATTCCCTAAACTAAGAGTATTAAACACCAACAGGGGCATCAACTTTATGCTTACCCCTAAATCACTCCAAGCAAGCACTACATCACTGTCACCAATTTATATGGGGAGGGTAAAACTCCCTAGGTTCTTCAGCTTCTTGGGCATCTTCATCATCACCACCGAGCTTCACTTTTCAGTTAATGCCACCATCTTAATTTCTTACAACTTCATCTTATTTTCACCACATCCTTTAAGTACTTAGCATACATAGACATACCTTGCAAAACATCTAACAAAGGAAGATTATTGTGAAGTTCTCTGAACGTGTCAAAGAATATCTTATAACAAGCACATTCCTTGTCCTTTTGAGCCTTTGAGGGAATGATGGTGATGTTCTTTCAGTTGGACGCTAAGCTTTCTTAGTTTTTAAGTACTCAAACTTCCCTAAATTTTTAGTATATTTAATTGCAACCTGTTTTTCATCAATCTATTGTGGGACTAACTCTGCCTGAACCTACTTATTTTTCTTCGGAGACCTGTCAATTAAGTCTCTACTACTCTTCAAGGTGATTGACATAACATTCTTTGGGTTCTAGGTATCACTAGGCAACCCACCTTAAGGCCTGTTAATCTTCGTCTGAGCTAGCTGCCCCAACTGTGTCTTAACTTTTTCTGGGTAAGCTACGGATTTTTATCTTAACGACCATTTATGGTTGGTTGGCCAAGATCTTCTTTAATGTATCTTTACTAGTAATGCTTGTATGTTGTCTTACTGCTAAAACTGTTGAGTCTGATTATGGTCCCATGAATAGTTGGGCTGACTCTGCCACGTGTGATTGTATACATTACCATAAGTACCTTTTTATGCATTGCCCATAAAAAATTTATAAATTTCAGATTGCTCCATATAAGTCTGTAGAGTGACTATTATTTCCATAACTCTCACACTAAGTTTGGGTCTTTGAACTGTATTTTCCTGAGCCTGAGATTGGTTTACACCCAATTTGCTAAATTGTGTCTCTATGTAATTTGAAGAGCTAAAAATTAGGTGGCTAAGGCTATGACACTATTAACTTAAATCATGCTAGCAAGTTTTTTCACTATACCTCTGGAGATGTCACCATGCTAGTCATCTTTGTATAATTCAATTCAACAAGGTATGCAATTCATCATATGTTTTCTCCGATGCTTGACCACCTGCTGCTGAATCTAGAAAAATCTTTGTATTATGGTTAAGAGCTTCAACAAAAGTATGAGCTAATACCTCGTTGGACTGTTGGTGATATGTATAGTCTATTTCTAGAGATTTAAAACTCTCTCAAGCATGATACAATTTCTTATTTTGCTTCAAACTAAAACTTTTATTGTATAGCCTCGCAGTCTTGTCGAAACGGAAGAAATGAATAAGGAACTTTTTTGCCAGATCATCCTATGTAGTGATGGAACTTTCCAAATCTACATTCAACAACTTCTTTGCTTCCCTCATGAGTGAGAATGGGAAGAGTGCGAGCCTCACATTGCCTTTGAAGACTTCAGTGTAAATGAAGGTGTCACTAATCTCTGAGAAATTCCGCAAATAGACCCGTGGATCCTTATGTGACAAGTCTGTGAACTACCCACTGTTGTCCAAAAGTTACACCATGTTCTACTTCATCTAGAATCTTCCTCCAAGTGTTGATCTACGGATGACATAGGTAACATTAATTGCAAGTAGAATTACCACTTCACATACTGTCCGGCAGGCTGGTGGATCTTCATCCATTGGTGCAGGAATAGATTTATCTTGTTGATTCATTGGTATTGATAAAGAAGCGCACTTCTTGTCTTCTCAACTTATGTAAGTATCACTTAGGTTCTGGATATAAGTTAACAAAATCTCTTTCCCTTACCAGCTTACTTATATGTATAACCTGAACCTGCAAATTCATAAGCTAAGATCAAGTTATTAACACCTGTAAAACAAAATAGTAAAACTAAAAGTAAGACAGTTGCCAATTTATAAGTCCCCGACAACGGCGCCAAAAACTTGTTGTGTCCAAGCGCACACGCAAGTCTACGTAGTCACCCAAGTAGTAAAGTGGCCTTTAAAAAGCCACTACGAACAATCCTATTAAGTTGTATAATTTCATTGATTTAGTTCATTATCTTGGCTGTTAATTCATAAGGTTGATAATATAATTATGGTCTTCCGAGCCTCTAATCACCTATTTAACTTAGTCACAAAACTACATCATTGAGCGAGGATACAAGAACTAATCTAAATGCATTTGTATTTTTTTCTCGTATATGAACCAAATAGGGAAAATTAGGTATGTTCCTATCCTAAACGCAAATCATAACTTTGTTCCCTTGAGTGATTACGATCCCATCCCATATATCTCACATTCTATTCTATCGTTCCTCCTTCCGGGCTTCCAATAGAAGTATGTATTTATCCTAAGGGTTGAAAATCCTTAGAAGAGTAAAAATAATGAGATATTAAAAACCAATAATGATAATAAACATAAACCAACTTTAGTTACAAGCTTAATTATTCAAGTTCTTGGCCTCAACCCCAGATGAGGGTGTTTAACCACTCATGGAATTACAAAGAATCATAATCATGGAATTCATGTAATAATCCAAAAGTAAACAAATGAAAAAGATTAAAAACTCTAAGTTAAGCCTCATTAAGTGTATTTAAATACCCAAAGGTCATCCAAGGAGTATACAAAATAATAGGAGTGTTCCAATTATAGTTGCCAACAATTGGCCAAACTTGATGCAGCTATGTGCCACGCCCTTATCGCGGAGGGTAGGAAGCGTGGCATGCCACTATTGCAATTAAACAATTGAAATTTCATCTCGTATTATGGCTAAAGGCATGGCATACCTTTAAAATAAAATATGGGGAGTGTGGTGCACCCCTAAGCCTAGAAATTCCAGTTTTGGTTATCCTTTGCTCCATGCATTTGGCCTTTAGTTCCTTGCTTCATGGTGGCTTTTCCTCTTCAACAACATCTTGTATAACATTCCATTATCAATTTTATAATCTAACCAAGATTTATATAACATAAAACATACCTATTTAATTCTTTAAACACAATAGAAACCAACAAGACAAACTAGAATAACGCATAGCTCAAGCTAAGAATGGTAGTTTCCCCTCTTATACTCTAAGTGAACGTTTTACTTCCAAACTTCGTTTGAACACACCTTAACCATTATAAATATGCAATTAAACCGTTGGATGCTCAATTATTGGAATATTAACTTATTATACACACGAGAAGTCCCCAAAACTAAGATAATTAAGGCTAGATAACAACACTTAGGTGCATGAATTCACATAAGATCAATATCCAGGCTACCATGAAATATTTTTCTATATGTAATAGCCCTTTATTTTGGACATTATGCATTTTTTGTTAGTTTTGGCATTGCATACCCTTTTTTACAGTCTTAGATGTTTTGATATGGACAACTGTTGGTTTCTAGGGATGGTTTTATTTTTATGAGTATAATGTTTTGCAATTACTTGTACTTTAAATTTTTGTTTAGACATGTATATTTATTGATGGATTAACTCTAATTATTTCTCTTAAGTTTTGATTATGAGATTGTTTTGGGATACATGGTTGTCCTACCGGGTGAGTATTGTGGTTATCACTCATGATGGCTCTGGGTCGTGACACTTCAATTTCAAGTCCGAAATTCAATTCTAAGCTATAAGAGAAAAATTAGAATTTTATTTTAATATCATGGTATTCATAACTTCATGATTCAAATACAAAATATCATAAAATGAAGTTAAAACTAATATTTAAATTATTAAAATACCATTTTTTTTTAAGTTTATCCCTAAGATACTCAAATATCTCAATTTAAAATCAAGATATGAAAATGAAATAACACGTAAATCAATGGGAAATATGTAAATTGTAACAAACATAGTTGTGGTTCTTTCATTTATATGTGTTGATTGTTTTACCCTTTCTCATGGTTGTTGCATGCTATTTGTGAGTTGTAGAAATGGTTGTCATGGTCTCTAATGCATTCAAGAGTGATTCATGAGAGTTTGAGACTCTTAGAGATTTTAAAAGTTATGTGTTTGACTTTGGTCAGTATTTTGTGTTTTGAGTGTTGGATAAACATTTAGATAGATCCTTAGATCTGGAATGTCAGTTTTAGGTTAGGAGCATAGAGTTTGGATCTTGAGACTTTATTTTACATTTTGACCCTTCTTCTGGAAACAATTTATAATAAGCTCTTAAGGGTTATAGGCGCTAGTTTATTATAAACGCCCTCTTTTTCAAAATTTGACGATGCCGTTAATTCTGAGATACATATTCATATTCATGAGATTAGTACCAATGAGATACACTTATTTTGACAAAAATAAGACACTTTATAAAATGCCTATATTGAAGGTTGCACTGGTAATGTTGGTTGAGAAATACTACTTTTGTAAGAAAATGAAACACTTTATAAAATGCCTATACTGAGGGATGTACTACTAAGATTGATTGAGATATGAGATTATATATAAAAATATATGGGTTGTGAACCTGTATGGATCCTATCCTGAAGCATTGAGTCTTGGAAGGTAAAGTCTCATCATCATTGCGTTGCATTTGAATCTCTTGTATTTTCTTAATGTGATTATTATAATGTACTTAGTTTTGTATGTTGACACCTAATTTATACTCTCCACGACTAGGTATAATCCTGAGTTACTTCAGTTTTAGATAAAATTGAAATATAATTATTTTATTTAAATATAATCTCATAGAAATATGTGCCTGAGTTAATTTTGTCATTTAAGTGAGGATTATATATTTCTATATTCATATATAGGAGATCTTATAAATTTGTTACTTAATAATTATTTTATCAAATCAACTTTTAATCAAGACTCATCTTGAAAATGAGTTTCAAATGGATTAGTTTGGATTCAAATATAATTTGTTCATTAAACCAAAATATTCAAAAGTATGTATTGATTTTATCAAACCAAGAAGGTCAGAATGAAATCAATTATTAATTTATTTAAAATTTTGATATAATTTAGCCATTTCATTAAATTTGGTCATAATTGAAAAAATAACTTGGCCACAATTACAACCAACTGATTTATCAATTTTGTAAAAATTTAAATGCAATCAACTAAATTCCTAATTAATTTGATTATTAGAAAAATAGCCTAAATCTACCCCTTTTGAAAATCCTAATTCCACCCTTACACCCTAACCAAACTAGTCGCCCCATCCCATTCTACCAAGACCTGGCCTGACCTGACCCAATACCCGATAAGCCCTATCTTCTTAACCTAATACAAATAACAAACAACAACGGCAAAAAGTCAAAACGACCCCTCAAATTCCCTTATCTCAATATCAAACGATGATCAGGTCCACTAAGATCCAAACGATGCCACTTCTTTGAATCATCCTCTCTTTCCATCTCTCAATTTCATGTATAAATACGTGCATCACACGAGAGTAGTACTATCAGAAGTTTCCATATAGATTCCTCAAAGAACTATCTATTTGATTTGGATTTTTCCATTTTAAAATTCTCAAATCAGTATGAATTCATACACGTCCACCTCTCCCATCCTCATCCCTGAATGAATTGTTTTTCCCTTATTTAAATTCCCTAATATCCTGAGAATATACTTAAAGTCAACACCCTTAGTTCTCCCATTCATTGGCAGTATGAACAAGGACAAAGGAGGGTCAATCTCCTTCTATTTCTTGATATTTTTTGATAGCCTTTTGAGTCGGAGGTCATTCTTGTATCCCACATCAATCTACAACTCCAAATTCTAGCTCATTTTACCCAATAAAATACCCTACTAATTCAATGGTAGAATGTTATAAGTTGGATATCTAAAACACCAAGAAAGTTTTGGATTTTTCTATCAAAGAGAAAATTTGGTGCTAAGGATTTTGTAAGACTCATCTATAAGCTTGAATTTCTAAGCTAACAAATTTAGTTCCCTCTACATAGACATTATGGAGAAAAATTCTAAAGAATCTCGAGTCCCCATTTGTTTCTCCAAGAAAGGTAAACACATTTTTTTCTTTCTATATTTTTAGTTAGTTGTTCTTCTTCTTCGAGTTAAGTAGCAATTTCTTTCCATAATTGCAATAATGGTGGGATTATGTGTTGTAAAGGCTTTGATGTCCATAAGTTTTGTGATGAAGATCATGGTTAATATTTGAGTTAATGTTCTTGCTATTTTTATTTTTGTTTTGCTCTTTAAATCCATTGTTTTATCTTCATAATGTTTTCAGCTTTTAATCGTTTGACTTTTATTTAACTTTAGTGTTACTTGATCTTAGTTTAACTCACTGATTTCTATTTTTTCTTTTAATAAAATGTTTGCTTGTTTAGCTTTTCTGTAGTTCATTGTTTTAGCTCAAAAACTCTATTTGCACCTTTAGATTCTTCTTTTAGCTGGAATATTGCTTGTTATATAGTTTTTAGTTTACTATTTTAGCATAGAATCTCTTGCTTCAATATTGGTAACTATTTGGTTGTCTTGTTTCTTTGAATACGGTAGAACCTCTCTCAAATTCACTTGACTCATATTTTCAATGGGAATAGTAGAGTGGGTTCACAAATAAGGAGAATTTCATCTAAAGATCCCTCTGTGACCCTTTTGACATGTAAAAATCCTTATAGTATGTCAAAGAAAGGAGTAAGATGATTTCAGTATTATGTTTTTCTTTTTGTGTCTTTTGATTAGCTTGTTCATTATTGTTTAGCGAAACTGTAAGACTATGTTTCGATTTCTTCTTTATGTGATTCTTAAACAATATTTTGCTATTAAGAAATATCAAACTTTCTTTCTTTATTCATGTACTTTGTTGTGATCATAATGTGTGCTCCTTATGTGTTTAAAGGCTTGATTTCTAGTCCATCTTGGTTTGTAATACCAAGAAAAAACTAGCGTGGTCTGCTTCTCTCTCCCTTTTATTTTGAAGTGATGATACTATTTTCTATCACTATCTCCCTTTTTTGCCTCCCCTTCCACCTCTTCCCTTGATTTTTTGTTAGGATTGATTGCAAATCTTAGTCAAGTACCAGTTTTTTTATAACAAATATCTTTCGATCTTATTTGGTTCAGATCCTCTCTTGTTAAATGAACATGAATCTTTCTTTTTAACTATTGGATTCTATGTTTTCAATGGATTAGGACATGGTGTTTGAATGATTATTTTTCCTATTCTTTCTCCCTAAGTTGTTTTTGTGTGAATATTTGCTTAATTGAATGTGAGAATTCTTTATAAGTGCCCCCCATGTTTCTTTTTCTACTTTTTTTACTTAAAAATTTGTACGTGTCCTTTTCTTTTCTTTTTTTTTTTTTAAAGAACGTGAGTGCATCTAACAGATTCTTATTAGACTTTGATGATTTATTATGATCCATGTCATTTTGTTATTTTTATCATATGTTTTAATTGTCTAGCTTGGAACATGTATTTTTTTGACATTTTCGTTGCATGTGAAACTTATTTGAGCCCGACATAGGCTTTTCCTATTGTACTTCTTTAATGGGCCAGTGAGGCCCATTTTTTTTTCTTTGAGTTAGCTTCGAATTCAAGCCCGGGGTACGGTATTGATACATGGGGTACAGATGCAAGAAGAGCAAGTTACAAGTGGAACAAGTAAAATGGGCTCAACTCATTTCCATTAAAATCCCAAATTGGACAAGTTTCGGGGTTTGGGCTTAGAGTGCCTAAACCCAATTTCTTCTCCCTATTACACATTTGTTGTATAATTGTTGACATTCATTGCTATTTTTATTAATTTAGTTGAATTTTCCCTTAAGTTTGCCTAATATGTTTTGTTATTTTCGTATCAATTATTTAGTTAAATCCTTTTATTATCACTTGTCCTCAAACGGTTTAATATTAATATTTTATTTCTCAAAGTTTAAAGTTAGTTTTTCACGTACAGCAAAAATTATTTTCTTAATGTTAGTCAAATAAGTTTGTTTAAATAGATCAGACAACTGCGTGTTAGCAGACATTTTAGGTGCCTTAAAACCCATTCTAAAATGTTAATAAGGACCGTTACCTAGGATTTCTAAATTTAAAAGATATTTCTATTTTAGTCTTGTAAATAATTTACAAGTTTTCTTAATTTTAGTTTCAAATAGCTGGCAACTCTTTTTTCAAAATCGAGTTTGAAACTTTTCCTTAGTTTTAAAATTCAAAAATATCATAAGGCATTTCCTCTATAAAACATTGTGCGTTGATTTCCTTTATGCCTTATATATTGTATAACTGTTAGTGGAGACAGTGTGAGATACCATTTGGAAAATCTTTTATATGCAGGTGAGGTAATCATAGTATCTTTTACTTATTGAGTACAAGCAGACAGTACTCAATCCTACTTTTGTGCCCTTTTGGTGAATATCCCAATTCAAGTATGACCCATAGCGGCTGGCTGATTTTGTGTCATAGCAGGATAGTATGAGGTACATGCACTTGAGAGTTTGGGGCTGATTTTGTACTTCATATTCCTTATCTTGTATTTGTTTATATTTGAAGACAAACTCTTGTATTTTAGTTTCCAAACTATGTATTAGATGCTCATTCTACTTATGATACTATTTTTGGGGATTTATGTATTTCATTCAGACTTTTACTATGTTACAAATTGTGGCTTGTATTGGATTTACCTTACCTACTAAGGTTAGCTGTGACATAGGTGACATCATGAATCGTCTTGAAAAAAAGAATACTTGAAAAAAGACCTCTTTAATCTCCCAAAAATAAGTTTTCAGGTTTCAAAAATTGAATTATGATATTTGTATTTAAAAATGGGGATATAAATCTACCTAGGTAAAATACTCTTCATACTCATGAACCTGCTATCGCAATTTCAAGCCTATCCAACACGTACCCATCATGATCGCAATTTTTATTCGGAAAGAACAACCAACCTAGTCCCACATAGAAATCCTATTTCCAATCATGATTAACCCTCTGAGATTGAGATATAGAAAAACATTTCTCTCCATGATCATAACAGGGATGTTGTGAATATGAGTAGTAAATCACCGGGCACCAGAAGCAACAAAAAATCAGCAATTCAATCATAACTTAAAATGTCAAAATGGACCTCGAAATTCATTCAGAACCTTATACATGTAACCAAATATGCTACTAGCCTAGAAATGATATTCGAGACTTAATAAAATCATTTAAACATTGATATATCATGGTTTTATGTATTTGATACTTACAAAATTAAAATTTGTGGGTTATTACATATGTTTACATGGATATGATATGTTTTTAGTATTTGTGCGGGAAAACAGGATTCAAAAGTGTAAACCAAAAACCCTATGACTGAACTTTGCCTTGTGAAAGCTGGCCATGGGTCATGGAACATCCCATAATCTATTTTTTCAGTTCGAGAAACATATCCATAAGTTGTGGAAACTAATCTAGTATCCATGAAGGCCTCCCACAACACAAGATCTAATTCACAACTCGGTTAATAGGTTATGGGATATAAGTTGACAAGTGTGAAAATAGGTCTTCATTCCATGAGGACATCTCATAAGCTGTGGAATTGACACGAGTCTTGGAAATTCTCATGGAAACCTAGAAGAAATTGAGTAAACAAGACTAAGATCACGAACCCTAGATTGAAGCTATTAGCCATGTGATCCAATTCACGACACGTGGAAGCTTGTCAACCCTACTTTCTCAGTTTTTTTAGGGTAGGTTTTGTAATATTAATAAATACTTTTTTATGTTTTCCTTTACATTTTACACACGTTGTTGTCTTAGAAAAGTATTACATTGTTTGTTTTTACAGTTTTCTTGGATTTTTGGAGATTATTCATCCACTTATTCTTGAGTATTAAGTTTTCTTAGATAATTCAAGATTTTGAATTTCTTATACTTCATAAGTTTATGATTATGAATTTTTTTACAAATTCTCATTGTGATTTTATGAAGATGAGTAGATAAATCCTATAACCAGGATTAAGAGAACCATGATGAATTAATGAAACAGGTTAAAGTACTTAGAGATTCTTGAAAAGTATTATGCATGTATTGTTATTTCCTTCGTATTTATTGCCTTTTTTATAGTGGCTAATGTTATAGCTTGCCTTAATTCTTACATTCTAGACTAAATATATAAAAAATGTGAAAGTGGATTAGAAACAGAGATTTGAGGCTAGCAACCCTTATCTAATAGCCTGAACCTTGTCCAGGGATGGCTAATTTGAGATTATGGGTAAGGGTTAGTAAGGAAAACACTCATAGACCAACCAGGTGACTCAATGATGTTCATCTAGATTGGGGATCATCTATTTAGGTGAATATACTTATTAATGTTGCATTCAGAGCACTGTAATAAATCACTAGTATGTTGCTCTTACTAAGTTATGAAATCATGGGGAACACAATCCTAGTCTATTATTACTTATTGTCACAACACAAATTGATAATCAATTAATTTTTACTATAATTTTCAAGTTGTTTACTTGTTCTTTTAAAACCCTAATTTGAAAATAATAGATTAATAGTTACGATAACTACATGGACCTAGAAAACTAGCCAAATTCCATGTACTATCAAACCCAACCTTGGTTTTGTTCAATATTTTATCAATGATCGTGTTATACTTCTTTACAAGGTTAATTTTTTAATATCAAATTGTGGATCCATTTTTGGGGAATACAGTTTATGATTAGATTAATTATGTTTATTTGACTATTATCCTTATTTCTTGATTCACATTCGTTGTTGTTTTTAGGGGACAGATTTTGTATGCCCAACACTTAGATTCAAGTAAATCTCTTGATTCTAATTGATTATGAACTTGAAATGACTTTAAGAAGAGTTAATACACAAGGTAACCAAGATACTTTAGAATAAGACACAGCCTGGATATTGGCGAAAGAATAATGTCTAGCTCGTAAATCTCAATAAAGTGATGAAGCTTAGATAGATAAAGAGAAAAACCTAGCTGTAGCTAATGAGTACGCCATAAAGTATGAGGCATCCCATCAGGCTATACTTGAGGAATAGGGATTGTATAGCTAACGCAAACACTATCAGACATAGAAGAAATAAGGTTTGTTATCAATAAATCTATTGATACGCCCCCAATTTGATGTGGAAGATGATGTTGACCTAGATGATGCAAGTGAAATAGGTTCCATCATTCCTTCCTCACTACCCGTAGGAACCAAGTATATATCACTAGTACAATGATATAATTATCGACATGAATAAAGTATATGGTGGAAATCCTATTGATGATGAAAATTTACACTTGATGAACTTTGTGGAGATATACAAAGCATATAAGATACCCTATGTAAGCAATGATACTATCAGGTTTTTATTGTTTTCATTCTAATAATTATTAAAGTAAGTCTTTGGTTGTAAGAATTGCCAAATGATTTGATCACTATCTAGAGGGAGTTCAAAAGAGTTTTCTTAGAGAGGTTTATCTTTCCATCCTAAATATTGTGGCTAAAAGATAAAATCTACAACTTTATAAAGCAAAGTAAGAGGATCTATGTAATACCCCATACTTCTACCTTGCTTGAAATCGTCCCAAGTATGTTAAAAAGTTACTTTGAAAGAATAATCCACTTTTACATATGTAAAATTTTTAAGATTTTCACTTTTTGTCATGTGGAAAATTAAATTAGCTTTCCAACAATACAAATTTCATCCAAATTTGGTATCGGGATAGAAATTTATGGTCGAAATATAGAAAGCAGTCAAAACGGCTCAGGTGCGACTGTGAGAGCCAACGGACCATCGAGCTAGCTACAGACCGTTGCCCAAACTATCACAGTGGAGGCAGTGAGACCACCTTCTGCCTAAGGGCAATGGCTCAGGCCGATAGACTATCGAGCTAGCCATGGAGCATTGCCCAAGCCGTCGCAGCAGAGGCAGTGAACCCCTATTATGCCTAGGTGCGATAGTCAAGACCGATGGTCCATCAACCTAGCGACAGACCATCGCACCTACCATCGCATAGTTCATTCTGTTATTTTAAACTCATTTTTAAAAGGGTATTTGGGTCTTTTCCACTCATTTTAACCCCTAATTATATCAAATCAAGGCTCATAAGTTCATTATCCATCTACAATATCAAATTAGGGTTTTCTCTCAAAGATAATCCCCAAGAACAAGAAACCCTAGGTGTTTAATTCCAAGTCAAGAATTCAAGTTTTGCTCCATTAATCTTCAAGAAATCATCCACCCAAGTATGTCATGTGCTGATTCATGGATCCCTTTCACCCGTGAAGCTCAAGAATCTCTTTTCAAAATCCAAGATTTATGTATTTATGAATGTTGATGATTTAAATTGAATTGAAACTCATGTTCATGATGTTGTGGGGTTTTTATTCATGTTTGCATTTACATATTCCAATGATTGACCCTAGGATGTGATAATTTGCATATTAATAATGATAAACCCTTAAATTTACTTGATAGATGTGTCCATGATTATTAGATAGGTTGATGATTGTATAACCAAAGCATGCTTCCCATGTGTTTGATTAAATGCCATTGTGAAGGAAAAGTGTCATACTAGTATGATAATATAAAATCCCTATTCATGTGCAAGTTTATCAATGTTAAGTGTTTGATGAAATGTCTTAGTCAATAAATTATGGATATATGTGTAGCCATTGTGGTGCTTTAGCACTTGTACTTCATGAAATCCCCATCTTATTATATTATGCATTGTCAATATTGGCCATGTATTCAAGAAATTCATGTTTTTTCAATTTCATGCTAATGTGTCCTGGGGGTACTTGTACGCGATAATTAGTTGTGTGCCTAGAGCCAGTGTCATGTTTTCAAGATACTCTCAATCGAGCTAAGTTCATAGGAATTCAGTCAGTGATGTAACTCAGGAAAACTCAGTAAACTCAGTAATCTTAGAAATCTCAAAAAAATTAGTAATCTTAATAGTATTTCGTCAGTAAACAAAATTTAGTTAACTTCGTCCAGTTTAGTTCAGTTAATCATGTTCAGTGTCTATTCATATGGAAGTAGGATTTCGCACCGAGTGAACCCGAGGATGGGAACACACACTATCAGATGAAGGTGTGATTCTTAGAAGTCATCCTTGCATTTTAGAACTATGTAGCCAGCATAGGTTGAGACATCAACACCGTCATATGAGTGTTGATGAGGTGGATAAGAACTGTCATATGAGGGGCCCACCATTCTCTTTTGGGGGCACTATTAGATAAGGGTTTCCTACAGCTTGTCCTTACCAGAGGCATGGTATCAACACCTTTCCAATTGGGGTTACAGATTGGACCCCACCTCAGCTATATTGCTTTATTTGGGTCATGTCAGTTAGATGAATACTTCCCATAGTTTTAGTTATAGATCAGGACTGTCAGTCACAGTCATTCATGCTCAGTAATAAAACTCAGATAGTTCTACAGAATTCAGGACTATCGGATATAGTCAACTCAGAACAAAATGGAACTCAGCTAGTTCCATCAGAACCTAGACTATTTGATGTAGTCGCTCCATATTAGTTATTTCAATTATACAGTTATCAGTATCTCATGTTATCAATACTCAGGATCAGTAATCATGTTCTCACGAACTCAGTAACAGTTATTATGTATTCATGCATGCATTCTCACATTTATGTTATCCAGTCAATTAGTATTGTTCATGCATATGAACCGTTTGTATTCAGCCTACCTCACATGCATACCAGTACATTAAAATATACTAACATACGCTATGGTGTTTTATACCATAGTTTCAGAAGCACGAGCTCTAGAGCATCAGTAGCATTCCAATCTCAGCAGTCACAGTTAGCGGTGAGTCCTCATCATTTGAAGACATGACCATTACTTTATTATCTCATTAATTAATTTATTTTAGTAGTTGGAGTTAGTTAGGGACATATCCCATCAACTCCTTATTCAGACAATTTAAAGTCTTTCGGACTAGTATGTCCATACAGTAATTTTAGTTGTTTTGGATATTTCATACCCCCTTCAAATGTTATGTTTTATCAGTTATGTTACAGTTTTGAACTTTATGGCTTTTCAGCCTCTATTTCCATATTATACAATATATTATGCAGTGTCCAGGTGCAAATATCAATCATGGGTTAGCTTGTGGTCCTTCAGGGTCATGAGCACCATGTAGCATTTTGGGTACCAGATTTGGGGCATTACAATCTACATGAGGAATAATTGAGGTTCAATAAGAAGCTAAATCAATACCCTTATCATTGGATACTTGATGAGAGTTTGTTGGATATATTCTATAGGTATTTAAATATAATGACCTATTCCATTATTACTAAAAATATCTAAGGTAAATATATATGAATTTTATTCATCATAGTTTTAGAATCAATTCCTTGATATGTGAGTGACTTAGTTGTAAATTAAGGTCATACAATACCTGAAGCACATGTTAAGTTGGAAGTGTCCTTACCAATTGAGTTTTGAGCAAAGTTTAAACTATGGTCAACTTCAAAAAAGGATGGACTTGATATTGTGTGCACTCAGAATATAGTTTGACATCACTCATATGCTTATTAGATTAGAATAATTACCATCTGATATTATTCCTTGGAAATAGCATAAAAAGTTTAATAGTTGGCTAATGAAGTAGGGACTTGAACATCGTGATGACTTAAAAGTATGGGTTACAAGATAATAGCGAAAGCACAAGTCTTTATAGAAATAAATAAGGATTAGATTAGTTAATGAATTTATGAATACTTGAATTTGATGAATATGGCTTAATAATGCTTACTAGAATAATCCATGGATTCGTTTTGGGCATACTGTAATTAAGGAATATGAATTGGTAAGTCCTGAACTATAAGTTTTTTGGTTAGCCTTTGGGCATACTTGTGATTTTGCGAGTTCAAGAATAATTGCTACTTATATGAAATGATAAACTTGAGTTTGACCAAGTGCTCAGAGTGCTTGTCTACTTGTTTCAATACATGTAAAAGAAAGTAAATTATTGAATGATATCCTAAGTGTTAATCACATCTAATAAGGTTATATTAAAGGCTTGTTGACTGTACAAATATGATTGCTTATTCTCATCATGGTTGTGATTGTTGTGATATTTGTTGCTATTATGGGATGAACCGATATTTGGACATCTTTGTAGGATTATATTTATTATTATGGGATGTACTAATATTTGTACATCTTCATAGGATTTATATTTATTATTGTAAAATTCACCAATATTTGAACATCTTTATGAAATATAAGATTAATAGATAGTAGATGTTTAGGATTCTTGATACATATACAAGATCTCATCCCTTGAAGGTATATAATATTATACATACTAGATGTTTAGAATTTTGATACATGGACAAGAGCTCATCCCCTGCAAGTCATAGCTATTGTGGAACTAGTAAACCATTAGCATGTGTGTAAAAGGTATTAGTGAGTGTAACAGTTGCTTAAGTAAATCATGTTTATATATTATTTGATATTATATTTGGTTCCCTGAGTAAACTGAGTTTATATGCTATTTCATATTATATTTGGTTCCATGAGTGAACCAAATTTATGTATTATCTGATAATATGTTTTGTTCCTTGAATGAACTGGGTTTATGTGTTATCTAATATTATATTTGGTTCCTTGAGTGGACCGAGTTTATTAGTTAACTTGTTATATTTAGGTTATTAAGTGAACCAAAAATTGTGATTATTAGCATGTTGATTATGTTGGATCCATCAGTGGTCTGGGCTAAAGACATACAAGAATGACATATATTCTGTTATTGTCAACGTACTGGTGTATTTGATACAAAGAGCAAGTTATTATTGTGAGTCATGGCTTGTTGACTGGTCCTATTATTGGTAGTCACGGTCTTAACTTCGTATGTTTTCTATATTAATTTACACCTAACTGAAATTTGAGTGTTGTTGTGAAGGGCTAAGTGGTAACATAACTAAAATTATTGTTAAGTGTTCATGGTTGTACTTGTTTACAAGGTTATGGTTATTTGTTCTCATTTATTATTGAGGTTAATTGAGGTATAAATGAAATAGATTGACGATTAATCACTATTAAGGTTAAATAAGTGAGAGTTATGATGGATAACATTTGATGTGAATGGTATAAGGGTAATTTCCATGGTACATATTGACTATTGGTAATGAATTAGATACAACTAAGTCAGCAAAAATAAGAATGGATAGGTAACATAAGTAGTTAAAGTGATGTGAATTAAATTGTTATACAACTTGACATGCTTTTTTTCTATGATTTCTATATTTTGTTTACATGATCTAACAATGGTCGGTCGATGATACCTACCAGTATGTGTTTCTTGTACTAATATTACTCGTGTTATACCCTTTTCTGGGGTATAGTTTGGATATGAAATCAGTAGAATTTTCATGCTTGACTCAGAAAAGATCTACAACAACTTTAGTCATTGTTCTTATGGTAGAAGCCAGGTCAGGTATACGGTTTTGTGTCTTTTTATAAGATCTTGTACCTATTTAGTCTAGATCCTTAGGAAACGTATTGTGTTTTATATTTTAAGTTTTCATAAACTGGTTATAATAAGTAATGTATTTTATTGTATCTTAGTAACTTTCACATATGTTTTGAAATGGGTACTAAGGATTCTCCTATATGGGTGGATTAAAATAGGTGCCCTCACAATTTGGTTAGTTCAGTCGTGACATTTGTCAGGACCGAGATAGCCCCTTAGTCACAATAAAATGCTCAGAGTCATATGTAACACAAAGCTAACCCTTGGGCTGGCAACACTAAGAATACTGAAGCAAATAATGAGATATTGAGCAAAAACTAAATTGAAATGACATGATTATAAAAAAAAGAAAATCAATACTGGATGTTAATACTGAGATTGTCGGACATAATTAACAAGCTAAAATTATAACTATCTAAGAGCCTCTAAATCACGTGAGCTATTAGGATAATCCCCTAACTAACCTTAACTGTCTGAAACTATAATATTACTGAAAAGAAATGTTGATAATTGTCCATCAAATGATGGGGACCAATCAAACACTTTTGTTGATATAATACAGGAATTGTACTAAGAGCGATCTGGATGCTGAACATCAAAACCTATTTTATAAGACAGTATGGCACAAAAAAGTATCCAATAAGTACTTTGAATATATTGAGTATGTATGAAGAGAAATAACCTATATATGTTGAACATAATGCATGTGACATGGTAAACTGATGCAAGACCAAGTAATAAACATGTACTATATGATGAGTTGAACAAGTGATACAAAGTCATCCAAGTATCTGAATCTGAACCATGAAGTGTGGACTGTAAGGGATACCATTAATCGACATACCCCAATCTGAGCTAACCGGGTTCCAACCTATAATACTAGTTAGATGGGTGTTCAGTACCTTGCAAAGGGTTTGAACACTAACTGACGTAGATCCACTAAACTGATGTCCAAAAGGATTAAAGTGTCAACCATGGTCTGATGGGTGACCCTTTAGAGCCTATGGTAGCGTTGTTGTTCTGGGACATAGGGACTTTTACTAAAGGTCTCAACCTAATTAATGGGTGAGCCTTCATCTCTGCCTGTACTTAGTTCTAAGTATTACTCCCAATCGAATGACATTGATAACTGAAAGTACTTAACAATAGTAATTTTTTTAAAATTTAAAATAAATAAATAATCAAATAGTATTCAATAACATGTAAGGTGGAGGATCTAAAATTGATAAGTATATGTATGAATCCTAGGTCGTTTGGTGTTCATAACCAACCATCTCTGAAGAATGAAACTAATTATGGAAATACTACAATATGAATGCAATAGGTAGTTTCATAACCCAAGCCCAAAACCAAAAATTCATCACTATAATGAGATTCCATAGTCATGAGTATGGGAGGATTCTCAAACTTATCGGAAAACAAATATTCATGATTGAGTCAAACCAAGAAACTGAAAACTAAAGGAATTTGCACTTTACATGGAAACCCTAAGCTTGAAGGGTGAATTAAAATTGGGTAATTGAGTTAACTTTGGGACCCAATGGGTGAAAGAAAACTCATTGATGAAATTTCATATACCTAAGGTTGAAAATCTTGATGAAATCTTTTGATTTGAAGCCTGAAGTTTAAGAACCCTAGCCCTTACTTCAAGAATAAAAATTACTTCTCCTTGAATTTTCTAAGTGTTGAGTGAATTTTGAGTAAATGGGGACTTAGGGAGTGTTTTTGAATTATTATTCAGCCCTTGAGAATCTTAAACAACGTAGTTTTAGTGTTAAAGAGTGGTAAAATACCAAATGACCCCTTAAAGATTATTTGGAAAACTCCTGGAAGCAGTCAAGACGACTTATGTAACGACTTGTTGGGTATAGCTATGAGTCGTAGCCTGAGTCATAGCAGTCTTGACATGGTATGTTTTCTATATTGACTTACACTTGAATGAAATTTGAGTTCTTTTGTGAAGGTATGAGTGGTAACATAATTGAAGTGATTGTAAAATGTTCATGGTTGTACTTATTTACAAGGCTATGGTTATTTTTTCACGTTTATTATTGAGGTTAATTGAGGTATAAGTGAAACAGATTGACTTTTAATCACTGTTGGGGTTAAATAACTGAGAGTTATGATGGATGACATTTTATGTCAATGGTATAAGGGTAATGTCAATGGTACATATTGACTAGTGTATTGAATTGGATACAACTAAGTCATCAAAAATAATAATTGAATAATCTTAGGTAACATAAGTAGATAAAAGTAATGTGAATTAAATTTCTATATAAGTTTACATGCTTTCTTTCTATGATTTTTCTATTGTGTGTACATGATATAACTTTTGTCGGACGATGATACCTACCAGTACGTGTTGTTTGTACTGATACTTCTCTTGTTATACTCTTTTTTGGGGTATAGTATGGTTGCAGAATTAGTAGACTTTTCATGATTGACTCAGGAAAGATATAAATTCTTATGGTGGAAGCTAGGTTAGGTGTACAGTTTTGTGTCTTCTTAGAAAATCTTGTACCTATTTAGACTACGTCCTTAGGGAAAGTTTGATATTTTGTATTTTCTAGTTTTCATAAATTGGTTAAAATTAATAATGTATTTTATTATTTCTTAGTAACTTTTGCATATGTTTTGAAATGGGTACCAAGGATTCTACTATATACCAGATTAGAAAAGGTGCCCTCATTATTTGGTTAGTTGGGTTATGTCATTAGGTCACCACCCGAGACTGCCCCTAGTCACAACGTGATACTCAGAGTCACAGGTGACCCTATATTAACCCATGGCGTGGCAAAACTAAGAATACTAAAGCAAATAATGAGATACTGAGCAGAAAGTAAATTGAAATGACATGAGCATAATAGAAAAAAATTAATACTGGATGTCAAAACTAAGACTATCTGACATAATCAACATGCTAAAAATATAACTATCTATCTGAAAGCCTGTAAATCATATGAGTTATTAGAACAAGCCCTAACTAACTCCAATTGTATGGAACTAGAATATTACTGAAAAGAAATGTTGATAATTGGACCTCAAATAATAAGGTCTCACCAAATACTTTTGTTGTTATAGTGAGGGAATCATACTAAGCAGGATCTGGATACTGAAATTCAGAACGTATATTATAACAAAATGTAGCACAAAGAAATTATGCAATCAGTACTTTGAATGTAGTGAGTATGTGAGAAGAGAAATAACTGATATAGGTTGAACATGATGCACGTGACATGGTAAATTGATGCAACACAAAGTAATAAACATGTACTATATGATAAGTTGAACAACTAAATACAAGGTAATGCAAGTATCTAAATATGAACAATGAACTATGGACAGTGTGAGCAACCATTAAACAACATACCCCAATTTGAACTAAATGGGGTCCAATATGTAACACCAATTGGATGGGTGTTCAGTACCTTGCTAAGGGGACTATCATTGACTAGCACGGATCTACTAAACTGATGGCTGAAATAACTAAGGTGTTAAACCTAGTCTAACGGATGACATTTTACAACCTATGATGGCACCGTAGTTCTGGGACTTAGAGACTTCTACTAATGGTCTCAACCTAATTGATGGGTGAGCCTTCATTCCTGCGTTTTCTCGATGCTAAGTATTACTCCTAACCAAATGACACTGATAACTGAAAGTACTCAATAATAATAATATTTTGGGCAACCCGGTGCACTAAAGCTACCGCTATGAGCGGTGTCCGGGGAAGGGCCCCACCATAAGGGTGTATCGCACGGAGCCTTACCTTGCATTTCTGCTAGAGGTTGTTTCCAAAGCTTGAACCCATGACCTCCTGGTCACATGTCAGCAACTTTACCAGTTACTCCAAGGCTCCCCTTCAATAATAATAATAGTCTAAAAATTGAAAATAAATGCATAATCTAAAGGTATTCAATAACATGTAAGATGGAGGATCTAACACTAATATGTGTATGTATGAAATCCTAGGTCATCTGGTGTCCATTACCCAGCATGTCTAAAGAATACAACTAATTATGGTAATACTACAATCAGAACGTAATAAGGAATTTCATAACTCAAGACCAAAACCAAGAATTTATCACTATAATGAGATTTCATAGTCATGAGTATGGGAAGATGGTCAAACTTATGGGAAAACATATATTCGTGGTTGAGTCAAAGCAAGAAACTGAAAACTAAAGGCATTTGCACTTTACATGGAAATCTTAAGCTCGTAGAGTGAATTAAACTTTGGGAATCGAGTTAACTTTGATACTCAATGGATGAAAGGAAACCCATTGATGAAATCACATATACCTGAGGTTGAAAACCTTGATAAAATCTTTAGATTTGAATCCTAAAGTATGAGAACCCTAACCCTTGCTTGAAGGAGAAAAAAAACCCCTTCTCTCTAAATTTTCTAAGTGTTGAGTGAATTTTGAGGAATGTGGGACTTAGGGGTGTTTTTTTAATTATTATTCAGACCTTGATAAGTTAAACAACATAGCTTTAGTGTTAAAAAAGTGGGAAAATACCAAATAACCCTTTAAATATTGTCTAGAAAACTCCTAAAAGTAGTCCCAACAACTTACGTAAAGACCCGTAGGGTATGGATACGAGTCATATCCTGAGTAATGGACAAAGAAATCAAATTTTGATCCCAACTATTGTCACTGCGCGTCACCCTACGACTCGTAGTGTCTCACAACAACCTGTAGGTTCTGATGACGACTCGTAGTGTCTAAGTCGTCATCACTGGCAGCTTTTACAGTGCTTCAGTAAATTAGCTAGACTATAAATGGTTTAAGGAAAAACTTGATGTGTTGGAAAGATATCTTTTGAAGGTTTTTGAGCTAAAAAAACTCTTATTATCTAGAATTTATGCTTGTTTAAAGTTGACTATAGATAGATTCTTATCAAGAATTCATTCGACAAGGGATATTTTGACTTGTATATAAGCTAGAAGTTATTTGTAGACTTAATATATGTCTAAATAAATTATCAAACTAACAAAGCATGATGTTTGATTCTACATGTACTTGACACATGGTTCTAATATTGGCTTGGATTTTTGGGGTGTTATAATATCTCACTCTTAGGGTCATTCATCCCTAAATAAAAACTGACTATGCTAAAGTGTTAGGGGAAAGAGCTACAATTCCCACACTGAATACCTACGAGCTGAATAATTACTTGATAATTGAGTTTTCAACTGAAATATAGAATGAACCAAACTTATAAATGCATTTTATGACATGACAATAGCTGGGTAAGCTGATATAGAAAGAATTAATTAAGGAAAAACTATTATGTCATGCTGGGATGGAGTTCAAAGAGAAAAGAGGGGGGTACTTGGTCATCATATCTGCCTCTATTTCTCAAGTAGCTTCCTCAATTGACTGATTACCCCAGAACTTTTACCAAAGCGACCTCCTTATTTCTCGACTTACAAACTTGACGGTCAAAGATCTCAATTAGGACCTCTTCATAAGACAGACTATCTTTCACACCCACACTCTCTAAAGGAACATGTGATGTTAGATCGCCAATGCATTTCTTTAACGAGGAAACATGGAAGACTGGATGTACTGATGCTAAATCTATAGAAAATTCCATCTCATAGGCTACATTACTATAGCGACCCAAAATATTATAAGGACCAACAAAATGGGGACTGAGCATTCCTTTTATACTAAATTATTCACCCCTTTTGTGGGTGAAACCTTCAAGTAGACAAAATCACCAATAGAAAACTCAAGCTCCCTTATCCTACATATGTAGAGGATTTTTTATGTCTCTAAGTGGTTTTCAGCCTTTCTCCAACTAGCCAAACTTTTTCCGTAGTCTCATGTATTGAATCTGGCCCTATAAAGGTAGGTTCACCAACCTTAAACCAACCAGTATGAGATCTACACCTTCTACCATAAAGTTCTTCAAATGGGGCCATTTTAATATTGGAGTGGTAGTTGTTATTATAAGCAAACTCAATCAAAAGCAAATGATCATTCCAACTACCCTTGAAATCAATCCCACGTGCTCTAAAATATCCTCTAAGGTATGAATGTTCCTCTTTTCCTAACCATCTATCTATGGGTGAAAAGTTGTACTAAGATGAGCTTGGGTACGCAGACCCTTCTGAAACAAGTTCCAAAATTGAGAGGTAAATTGGGTCCCTTTATCTGAAATAATGGTTGAAGGGACTTCATAAAATTTCATCAACTCTCTAAGATAGTTTTTAGAATAATCCTTGACCGAATTTGGAGTGTTATCTAGAAAGAAATAGGTCGACTTAGTCATTCAGTCCATGATAACATAAATAGAATCATGTTGTCAACGAGTGAGAGGCAACCATGTAATGAAGTCCATATTTACCACTTCCCACTTTTGAGTAGGAAAACTGATATCCTGAATCATACCATTAGGTCTCTGGTGTTCAACCTTAACTTATTGGAAATTTAGACACTTAGCCATAAATTGTGCGGTATCTTTTTTTATGCCATTACACCAATAGACTTCTTCTAAATCACGATACATATTAGTGTCTCCTGGGTGAATAGAATACTGAGAAATGTGAGATTTTTATAGGATTCACTATCTCAAGTCATCTACATTTAGAACACGTAGTCTACCTTGACAACAAATAACACCATGTCCTCCTTGGGAGAAAACCTCAACCTTCTAACGCTAGGGTGCTTCTTTCAACCTAAGAAAAATAGGATCACTATCTATCTTTTCGTTCACCTCAGCTATTAATGAAGATTCTGAACCATTCTTAACTAAGATATTACCTTCGATTGAATCAGCCCACCAATCTAATAAGGTGGTGAACCTCATGAACTAACTCTTTCTTATCATACTCAATGTAATCAACACTCCCTATAGGCAATCTAATAAGAGTGTCAACCACAATATTGGCTTTACCCAAATGGTACAAGACACTCATATCATAATCTTTCAATAACTCTAGCCAGCTTAGCTAACAAGATTTAGATCTTTCTCGCTAAAAACATACTGAAGACTCTTGGTGATCCATGAACACATAAACATGAACCCCATAATGATAATTCCTCCAAATATTTAATGCAAAAACAATTGTGCCAACTCAAGATTATAAGTTGGGTAGTTCTTCTCATGAGGTTTGAGTTGTTTAAAGTCAAACATTATGACCTTACTCCGCTAAATTAACACACAACCAAGTCCAACTCTTGAAGCATCATAATAAACAACAAACCCACCTGAACCCACTGGTAGAATCAAAACTGGAGTGAAGGTGAGTCGAGTCTTTAACTCTTGAAAACTCTTCTCGTAAGAATTGGACCACTGGAATTTGACTTTATTCTAAGTCAATTTGGACATGGGAGAAGCAATAGAGGAAAATCCTGCAACAAAGCATCTATACTAACCAGTTAAACTCGAGAAACTCCTGATATTGATGGAGAGATAGGTCTATGCCAGATCTTCACTGCTTCAGTCTTTGAGGATCAACTTGAGTGACTTCACCAAAAATAACATGACCAACAAATGCTATTGATCTCAACCAAAATATACACTTACTAAACTTAGTGAATAGTCGGTGATCTTTGAGAGAGTGCAATATAATTCTCAAAGGGTCTACATGTTCATCCTCACTTCATGAATAAAGAAGGATATCATCTATAAAGACTATAATGAACATGTCCAAGTAATACTAGAACACCCTATTCATTAAGTCCATAAAAGATATAGGAGGATTTGTTAGTCCAAAAGACATCAACAATAATTTCTAAATGACCATAGCGAGTTCTCAAGGTTGTTTTTGGAATATCACATTTTCTGAATTTGAGATGATGATAGTAGGATCTAAGATCTATCTTATATAAATAATTAAAACTTTGAAGTTTGGCGAACAAGTAATCAATCCTGGGAATGGAATAAATATTCTTGATTGTGATCTTGTTCAACTGAAGGTAGTTGATTCATATTCTAAGAGAACCATCTATCTTCTGTGCAAAAAAAACTTGAGCACAACATGTAGAGCTACTACGTCAAGTAAAACCACTGTATAGGTGATATTTAAATTGATTCTTAAATTCCTTAAGCTCAACTAGAGTCGTTCTATAGGGTGGAATTTAAATTGATTGGGTATATCGAAGGAGATCTATTTAGAAGTCAATTTCATTCTTGGGACAAACCCTGGGCATATCTTCAGAGAATAATTCTAGAAATTTAATTACCACGGGAACTAACTCAAGACTTGGGCTTTTGGATTGTGAATCCTTAACCCGAACAAGATGATATATACACCCTTTGAAAATCATTTACCTTGCCTTAAGGAAAGAGATAGATTAACCCATAGACACTAAGGTACTACCATTCCACTCTAAGACTGGCTTATTTGGAAACTGAAACTAGACTACTCTATTTCTACAATCAACTGAGGTATAGAAAGAGTAGAGCCAATCCATGCCATGAATAACATCAAATATGTCATGTCTAACTCTATAAGATCAATTGAGGTAACTTTCTGGGATACAATGATTGGGCAATTTTTGTATACCGATATGACTATGACAGAATTACCAACTGGAGTTGAAACTGAGAAGGGTTTTAAGATAATTTTAGGGTTAACACCGAAGTCTACTGCTAATTTGGAATAACAAAGAAAAGTATGGCTCTAATATCTAACAATGTATATATATATATATATATATGAAAGAGTTGCAAAGTACTAGTGACCACATCAGGATAACTTTTTTGATCCTATCGAGACTGTAGGGCATAAAACATATTTTGATGTTGTCCACTAGCTGCACTAGATGAGGCAACCTACTTTGTTGGGTAACTTGTTGGAGCTGTAGAAGAGTTAGACTAACTTTTTTTATGAGCATCAATACCTCGATATGAAGCCACTGGACATTCTCCCAATTGTATCCTGAATTCCCACTCCCAAAACAACCACCACTACCAACCATACACTTATCTTTGTGGTTCCTACCATATTTCTTGTAAACTAGGTTTGTACAAATACTATTCACCCTACCCTGGAGTCGTTGGGCTCTATATAGATTATCCTGCCTGAACTTAGGTACTGAGCATTAGCATAAGATGGGGTTGAAGATGATGATTTCTATCAAAACTAAGAATAATTACCACTCATAGTGTCTGAGTCATTATCTCTGGTAGCTTTGATAGTGCTTCAGTAAATTGGCCATAACATTTTACTCCAAAAATGGATTAAGGATAAAATATATGTGTTGGAAATATAATAAAATTATCTATCATTTGGTGGGTCTTGAGATCAAAAACTATTAGTAATCTGGAAGTTATGCTCGTTTAAAGTTGACTATAGTAAGTTTCTTCTCAAGAATTCAATTAGTAAGGGATATTTTGACTTTTCTATAAACCAGGAGTTGTTTGTGGCCTTAATATATGTCGCGACCCAATTTCCAACTCATAATGGCACCTATTTATCCATCCAATAGGTAAACTGAACCGTAGCCTAGACATATAAGTAATGGGCTAATTTGGTGGAAAATGGTACAAATGCTAGAAAGTTGCACGTGAAAGGTTCACAAGCAATAAACTAATAATAATAATAGTAACACGGAAGACAAAATAAGAGAAATAAAAATCCTATGACCTAGTAACGTGGGTACAGAGCCTCTAGTCCAAAACAATATAAAGTATGATCAACTCAAATATACATCAGTCTTGAAATATATAAAAATAAAAAATAAATCAAAAGAGAAAAGGGAAAATCCGCTCTAAGAACTCACCCTATCCCCAAACAAAAATCAGCATGATTGTAGCATCAATGGTGGCCACTAGCACCTGGATCTTGTAATAACCAAAACCAGGTCCTAGCCATAATGGGTATCTTAAGTCCACCAAGGACCGGATACCACCCTCATTTCCTAGTCAAACATAACATAAAACCCCTAGAAGCGGATGAATTTTGAACATATAACAAGATAGAAAATTATAAGATCAAAAAAATCAGAGAATACCAACCAACCCAACCATAGTAATCCACAATTCCTCTAAATAATAGAATCATCAACCTAAGTAGGGTAATACCCTACAAAGTTCCCTCGTAGTTTGAGCCTTAGAGCGTATCAAGTAAAGTATAATTTCAGTCCTAAAAGATTAAAAAGTGACTTCCTAAGTGATTGGTATTTAAACCATATAAAATTTTGTTCAATTTGACTTTTTTCATGTATAGAATTGAATTATCTTTCCAACGATACCAATTTAGTCCAAATCCGGCATTGGGGTGAGAAGTTATGGCTATTTCACTGAGAGTCATCGGAACCGCTCAAGTGCGACAAACGATCCGATGGATCTTTGAGTCTGTGATGGACCGTCACTCGGCCCATCGTAACCAAGAAAGTAACTCTCTTACCCAAGTGCGATGGCCAGGATGATGGATCATCAAGGCTGTGATGGACCATCGCTGAGACTGTCGCTACTGAGGCAGTGTGGTCTCATCCTGGCCAACGTACAATGGACGATCCGACAGATCGTTAAGACTGGGACAGACCATTTCTTCAACCATCACACCATGGTAGTGTGTTTTTTTTCTGACTGACATGCGACGGACAATCCGACGGACCGTCAAACTAGCGATAGACCGTTGCTCTGATCGTCGTAGCCTCCGATTAGTATTTTAAGACATTTTTTAAAGGTACTTTTTGATCTTTTTGCTCTTTTATACCCTGATATATTCCAAATAAAGCAAATGGTTTCATTCATCATCCAAAACATAATAGAGCTGGGGCTTCTTCCTCAAAGATCAAATCTAAAATCCTTCTCCAAGAAATCCAAGAACTTACCATAGATTCTACAAATTGAGTTGAGATTTAAGTTCCCTAAGTTCAAGGGTTGCAATAACCCTCTCTCAAGAGTAAGAAAAAGAGTTTAAATCAAGCTTGTTCATCCAATTTCATAATCTAAGGTATGTGGCATTTTGAACAAGGGTAAACCTTTCACCCTTGTGCCCAAAGGCTTATTTAAACTATAATTTTCTACAATCTATGAGATTTTACATGATATTGAATTAAGGTTTTTCACCCATTGTTATTGATTGCAATATCTTGATGTTTTCCATGAATTGAAAGTCAAATAGCATGATTTCACATGTTTTCTTAAGAAATTAAAGCTAGGCTTATACCCTATGTTGTTACTCCTTGAGAATTTAAGAGTTTCAGTGTTCTAGAAATTGAAGTATATGAGTATGTTGATATTTTGAGACAAATTGTTGTAACTTCCAGATTTCAACATGAATTATGAATCTATATGCTATCTATTATGCATTATGATGAGTTTTAACTTAAGATTGAATTATGGGTCATTAAGTCCTACTTAAGACTTGTAATTTTATGAACTATTGTGCTATAAGCACCCATGATTTGAGTATTTTAAGATTATTGAGAAATGTTTTGACCTAATGGTCATAGAGTTTTGAAATCCACTCTACCACATATGATTACAAATTTGATTGTTGGATTCTTATGAGCTATGAGATTAGTTTGAAAGTGGATTTCCATGAGATGAGTGAGATAAACTAAAGGGAGTATTATTTAGCACCGAGTTGAGTAAGTTACGACAGTTTCTTACCCCAGAACTACGTGCCACCACAAGTTTGAGATTTTGGGCCTAAGGCCGAGATGATTGGGCTCGACGTCGAGATAAGTGATCACTGAGTCGAGGTTATACTCTTTGGCAAGAGTATGATGCCTCTCCCCAACGTGACATTTATTCCTTAGGAGGACAAGACATTGAACTCCATGTAGCTCGTATGGTTTATGCCGGTTAAGAGAACCTCCTTAAACAAAAGTATTTTCCATTGAGATAGAATATTTTTCCTAAATCTTTGAGATGAGATATTTTCTAAAGTGAACAAATTGCTTTTGAGTATTTTCCAAAGAAGGAAGTATTTTTGTCTACTAATAAGAGTTGATCACTGATTTTTAAACCAAAGTTATATGATTCCGAGTTCCAAGTGTTTGAGTTCAAAAGAGTTATAAGTTTTTGAGCATTAAAAAAGTTTTACTCCCCATGAGATATATGCAAGAGTTGAAAGTATTGTTTAAAGCTTCCTTCAACCTATGAGTAATGAGAATTAAAGGAGAGCACAGATTTTAAAGCCAAAGTATAATGACTCACGAGATTTGTGTTACATGCTTCATTCTACATGATTTATGAGCTTTACATTTTAGACTTATTCAAGCCATGTGAGTCATTTATATTTGTATGCATGATTTGATTAAAGAGTATTGATATTGTTTTATGTAAATGTATACACCCCTATATACTTAGTACATTCCCAAGTGTTGATCCACATATACGTCTATGTGCTACATTGTCTTATAATGTAGGTTCAGGTGCTCAGTCCCAGCCTCGTCAGTGATTCCCAAGTACCTTCATCTATATTTCTATAGTGGTGAGTCCTTATGATTCGAGGACCTATATTCATACATTTCAGTATTCGAGTGTTTATTTTATTACTTTCAATTCAGTTTGAGCAAGTTGGGGACCTGTCCCAACGGCTCTCGAGTTCATGGAGTAGTAGAGGCTTTGTCATACTAGTTATCAGACTGTGGTTGTATTGAGATTTCCAGTATTGTGGTCGTTTAGATAGAGTATTATCTTCATATTTCCTTTTATTTGATATGACAGTGCCAGTGTTTGTATATTCCTTCTTGAATGAGTTATTATGAGAAGTGATAGGCTTAAAGGGTTAGCTTGGGGCTACTTGTAGCCCTAAGCACTGTGTGACATCCTGGGAGGTGATTTTGGGTTGTTACAAGTAGGTACATTCCCCCGAAGATAGCCAACATGAATCAAAAAAGAAAATGGTCAATGACATACTAAACCAAGAAGTAACGAGCCTTCCGAAAGAAGGAGTCTCACCACTTCAAGATGACACACGAACTATTCTGGAATCACCTATCACTACATAGTAAAAGTAGAAATGCATTAAGACCCTACATCACATGGGGATACAGCGTTCAGGGAAGGTTAGTGAGGTGCTAGCATGTAACTCAGGGATAGAGGTAAAATAATGCCAAGGAAAAATCCAAATCAAAACCATGCACGCATCATTATATACATACATAAATAACATGTTGAGATAAGGAAAAATATTTAGCATGATATTAAAATATTATCCTAGGCTATGCAGCTCAACCATCATAAAAAGGCACCCACGGGATATATGGGTTCAGCTCTCCCTACTGAAAGGCCCTAGTTTATGTTAGCCGTACAAACCAGAGGTATTAAGGAAGACCAAGTGATAATGCTCAACTTACATATCAATTTAAGTGCAAGGAGATCGTTGTCAATATATTTACCCAACTTTGGAGTCGGGGTCAAATCCATGAGGAAAATATGAGTGGCAATCAAGTTTATTCGAAATGATAGATACAAGTCAAATTCAAACTAATAGTATAAGAAGATAAAATGGGGGAGATAGGAGTATACACTAATGTTTCTCTTTGGGTTTTTCTAGCATAAATTTGGGGCTATGAATAATTAGAGCATTAATGATTAAGCAAGGATCTTCGGATTATGCATTACTAAGGGAATGACATGTGAGTGTTAAGAATCAACATCAATTTAGTAAATCAAATATGGGTAGGTTCAGTTATAGATTTTGATCCTATTGTTTCAACAAAACACCAAAATTTCACCCATTGATTCTTTTGAATACCTAACGGGTGTGTTTAACATTTGGAAATCAAACTTCAATTTAGGTATCCCTATTTCTAGGGTGATGCCCATGGTATTAACTTCACAATCACCCTATTTCTAAGATAGTGAAAATTTAGCAAACTTCAAACATAATTGTCTATCATTGCTTTGGTCTCCACATCCCTCTTTCAAGGATGATGTGGATTCCTAAAGTTCACCCAAAACTATTATTTTGAAGATGGCCTTGAGCTTTCTAGAATCTAGAGCTTTCACTCATCAAACCCACGTAGGTATTTGGGGCTTACACCAATAAATCCTAACCAAGTTAGCATAGCTATGATAAACCTCATAAGTATGAACTACCAAACAGAGGCTAACAATAACAACCCATACATACTTTAACCCCTATTCATACATAACCCCAAGAGGGAGATCTAGATGCATATAAGATAAATAAGTAAAGATATACCCATAATCTCCATTGAAATGATTTATTTAAGCTTAAGTGAATGTTACTTCAAACTTTGCACTCCTACAAATCAACCATGGAAGTGAGCTATTCCTGCTCTTAGAAAGTCTCCAATGTATTCGTCACCCAAAATTTTTACAGTATTTTCTTCTCCAAAAGATGGAGGCTATCAACTCAAGAGCTAAATCTAAAAATTAGGGAAGCTAAAATATGATACATGATGCTAGGGTTTGAGTCTTTTTGTTAAAATTGGGATCAGCCACATGCATTTCCAACGTTGCCCTTGGGCTGCTTTCTACCGCTTAGCCACGATCATGCAGGTATGGCCATGACCGCCTCTATGTGACCGTGGTTTATTTACTTCTACTTGACTGCCACGACCGCGGTAACTGAGGATAGTTTCTACTCCAAGTCTTCGACTGCACTTTCTTACTCCCTTTTGATCATTTTCATCTCCAATCCACATTGTTCTACTCCTCAACTCTATGCCTGCAAAGAGTCCATATTAGTGTATTTAATCATAATTATGTCTCATTTAGTCATTCACAACAAGGTAATGTGCATGAATATTTAGTGCAAATGAGTGGTAAAATCACCACTCATCACCAGGGAATGCCCGAATCCCACGTCAATCCTAGATATAAATATATCAATAGTATGGACCAAGCACACAGTCATCAAGACCAACCCTCATGTCTAGAAACATGATTTTTTAGTATAAATCATTCAAGACCCATACCTCTACAGCTTAGGTACATAACCCCCATTAAGTCCAATTAAAAAAAGTTTGACATAACCCATTCATTAACCAAGGAATTATAATTAAGGCACACCATAGGTATCGTCATACCATTTATCTTACAAGCTCATAATATTGCCATTACAATTCCATTAAGTTTAGGGAATGCCTCAATCCCCTTTTTGTTCATTAAATTAAATTTAAGGAATATCTCGTCCTCCCTTAGTTTGTTAAATCAAATTAGGGGAATGCCTCGACCCTCTTTGTTCATTTAATTAAAATATAGCCAACAAGGCCTTTAAAAATGCAAGCTCATTATTTAACCATTTATGTAATACAATAGTATAGGTGAGTAAGTCAAACATAGTGACAATTCCATATTTCAAAGTGAGGGAGCACAAATGGTTCAAAACTAGTTCCAAGTTCAAAACATCAATTTGGGGGGATACCTCGACCCCCATTCCAATTCCCACACCCATGCGCCCCATTCATTCAAAAAATTTAACACAAAGCATGAACAACTCATGAAAACCATGGGAAAATATTTCAAGGATCAGCCATTCCAAAACCCTCAACCATATCTAAACCCACATTCAAATCCATACAAATAAACCATTTAAAACAAATGTTTTTCATAAAGTAAGATTTGGGAAAGAGTAACATGCCTGAAAGTGTCACAATTAAGGAGAGAATTCAACCCTTGGTAGCTTTAGATGCCAATTGCTAGGAAACCCCAGTGATCTTGCCTTGGGAATTAGAGAGAGAAAGTTTGAGAGTGTTTTAATTGTGATTTGTATGATAATAAAGTCCTAAAAAGGTTTAAGGTTGCGGGTTACAGTTAGGGAAAAGGGAAAATATCCAAAGTACCCTTAACGAAACACTGAAAAATGTCATCAGTGTCCATGGGACCTAATGACTCGTAAGGTATCATTACAACTCGTCACCATGAGTTGTAGTCAAGGCAGAAACATATGATACCTATATTGTTGACCTTACAACTCAGACCATATGACCCATCAAGTGACCCTACCACTCGTAGGGTCTGAGTCATAATCAAGACAGAACTATTTGGGTAACACACTGGACAGCTTATGTTTAGCACCTTAAGACTCATATAGAGTTACTATAACTCGTTAGGCACAACTCATAGCCAAGGTAGAAACAAAGGGAATCTTCATTGGTCACCCTATGACTAGGGTCCTACGACCCATATAGACACCTTACGACTCGTATAGAGAGTCGTATTCTGAGCAGTAAGCTCAAAGGTCAAGAAATTTTCAAGGGCCAAAATATGGGGTGTTATATTCTCCCCCTTGAGATTATTCATCTACGAATGATGAGTTAGGACATTCATTAGCATGATTTAACACCAAACATAACCACAATTTGCTTTTACAAAGGTAGAAATCAAAGATGTTAAGGAATACACATACCTCAAGCACGATTATCCAAAGTGGGAAACAAAAATAGATATTTGGACTTCATATCCTCTTTAGCTTCCCAAGTAGCCTCTTCAAAGTTTTGCTTTCTCCATAGAACCTTTACTGAAGTCACATCCTTAGTCCTCAAACGATGGACTTACCTATCTAAAATTTCAATCAAGACTTCTTCATAGGACAAGGAATACAAAATACCCACTCCCGAAATGAACAATCAAGGACGAACCACCTACATACTTCTTCAACATTAAAACATGGAAGACAGGGTGAATGGAACTCAAACTAGAAAAAAAAATCCAACTCATAGGCTACATTGCCCACTCTCCTCAGAATTAAGTAAAGGATAACATACCAAGGACTGAGTTTCCCCTTCTTAACAAACCACATCCCTCCCTTCATGGGAGCACCTTTAAGAACACCCAATCACCAACATCAAACTCCAACCCTTTTTTCCTTACTTTTACATAGGACTTTTGGCAACTTTGGGTGGTCGTAATCCTTTCTCGAATCACCTTCACCTTCTTTATAGCCTGATAAACCAAATCAGGAACAAACAATCTAGTCTCACAAACTTTGAACCATCCAATAGGAGAACGACATCTCCGACCATACAAAGCCTCGAGTAGAGCTATCTGAATACTGGAATGCTATTTGTTATTATATGTAAACTCTATGAAAGAAAAATGGTCAACCCAAATACCACCAAAGTCAATCACACAAGACCTTAGCATATCTTTCAAAGTCTAAATTACCCTCTCCATTTGTCCATTCATCTAGAGTGGAAAGCGGTGTTAAGGTTCACCTTAGTCCATAAACCTCGTTGAAGCAAATGCCAAAAGTAGGATGAGAACTTTGTACCACGATCAGATATGATAGAAATAGGTATACTATGCAACTTGATGATTTCCTAAATAAAGAACTTTGCATAATCCCCTGCAGAATAACTAGTCCTCATAAGCAAAAAATAAGCAGACTTAGTCATCCTATCTACAATGACCCAAATCTAATCAAACTGACTATGAGACCACGGAACAGCTGTGACTAAATCTATATTAATCACTTTCTATTTCCACATAGGCATCTTAATATCTTGATAAAAACTGATGCATTGTGGAAACATGACACTTTTAATGCTTAAAAGAAAGAATTTATACTTATACTTAGGTTGTTTGAGTAGATATGAGGTGGTTTTATGATTTTTGTAGGTAAAATAGGTAAATATCATTTTGGAATGAAATTAAAAGATAAACCACTAAAAAAGATAAAGACTGTAGATGGTACGAGTCTTCTTACTAGTCATCAACATATCATACGGCTCGTAGGATGACTCGTAAGCACAATAGAAACCAAAGCCAAGAAAACAAGAAGAAATTCTAAGTGAAAAAAAGATACAACTAGAGAATTTGAATTGTAAGATGAGGATACGAACCGTGTCAAGCAACCTTAAAGAGAACAGAACCTCATGCAGCCATTCAGGGCTGAAGTCATACAAGAAGATAAGTTAGAAGTCTGAGTATGACTCATATGATCAAATCGTAAGTTGACCAGTATTCAAAAGCAATGAAAGAGTGAGTTCTAGGTGGTAACAAGTGAAGGCCATGAGTCGTATGGTCAAGGTATGACTCATGAGTATGAGTCGTAAAGTTAAAAAACAACTGGAACCCTGAAAGATTAGACACTGGAGAACATATGAGACATACAGTACAACTCGTAAAAAGACCTTACAAATGGATAAAGCAAGTCTCGTACCTTGTGCTGACTTACTTTTCCTATTCCATTTAAATTCAAATTTCTAAGTTATATTGAGATACTATAAATACCTTAGAGTTATTCCTTTATTAGGTTATTTTCTTTGATATGTTATTACATACTTTTACATACTTTACATTATTCTTGAGATTTTTGGGTTATTGTTTAATTAAAGATTTAATATTTTCTTCTTATTATTATTGTGCAATTAATTACATATTTTATTTATTGATTATCATAAATTATTGTATGAACATGAGCGGCTAATTTTCCTGACTAAGGTTGTGGAAACCCTTGTGGATTAACTATGTAAAGAAAGTGGGATATTCATCTTTTCTATTATAGCTACATATATCTTATTTTTTTCATATTAATTGAGATCAGAGCTACTGCAGAAGCTTAAGGATTGCCTGTATTCAATAACGTTCTCACAAGGAAGTTTGTGATTAGGAAAAGAGGATTAAGACATTAATTTGAGATTCACGTTCATCTTATTATTCCACCATCTCTTCTAATCAACTTGAGATTCAAAAGGTAAGAGTTGAACTAAAGTTATAGACAAGGAGCAATAAGGTGACACCTTAAGACTTACAAGGTAAAGGGTGAGATTTATCAACACGTTCACGAGACCATTGATAATACATATCTTGTCGACTTTACATGTGGAGCAGTAGAATAAGTGGGTTAAACATAAGAAATTTATAGAGCTGAGAAGTCAGGGGGAACACAGTCCTAGTGTTCATCTTCTATAACTACAAACTCAAAGCATTCAACTTCGGTTACTACTTACTGATTACTTCCAAATTCCCTATTTTACTTTTCCACACTGCTCGTGACTTTGTTCAAGTTAAGCAACTATTCAATACTTTCCCTGTGAGTTTGACCCCAACCTAGTTGGGTTACTATATTGGAATCAACCGCAGTATACTTCTTTGGAGGTTAGTTTTGGGTGACATCAAAGTTTGGCGTCGTTGCTGGGTAAAATAGTGTGAATTATTGAGTGAAGTTGGTAAAGTTTGCATGTTAATTTTCTATTGTTGATTTGGAATATAATGACATATGTCAAACACTAGGAGAAGAGGCAATCCCTTACTCCCTTTTGATCTAGAGCCTAAAAGAATTCTCCAAACACCAAGAAAAATATCAGGGCATTTTCGTGATGGTGTTCCTACTGGGGTTCAAGACCCTTAAAATGTTCCTCCTTCCCCACCTGATGATCCTCAGAATGTTGCTTCCAGATGAACTGAATAATTATTAGCAGCAATATCTGAAGAAGCTAGAGTGGCTGAGGAAGCACAGTTAGCTAAAGAGGCTAGGGTATCCCAGTAAGTAGCACTAGCTAAGACAAGACAAGTGGCTGAGTGCCAAGGCAGATTTCAAACAGTCAGAGTTCCGATGATTCCTACATATCAGCATCTTTAGCCATGTAACGAAGATGAGGATATGGGATACATTGAACCTATTGAGACATGAGCCATCATTCCTCCTATTCTACCCCCTAATGTTAAATTTGACATTACTAGTGCAATTATCTAATTTCTAAACTTGAAGGGTGCATTTTTGGGATTAGTAACTGATAATGCAAATATGCATCTTATTAATTTTATTAGGATTTGTATGTTGTATTATATTCCGGGGGTAGACCAGAAAGCTTTGAGGTTAAGGTTGTTCTTATTTTTACTGACTGAACAAGCATCACTATAGTTAGGGGAACTTCTGAGAAGTTCAATCACTACTTTTCATGAGTTGCGTAGACAGTTTTTGAATAGATTCTTCCCTCCAACAAGGATGCTATAGTTGAAATATGAAATCTATAATTTCATATAGCTACTTGCAGAATCCATGTATGAGGCATGTTTTAGATTCAAGAAGATATTGAGCATGGTACCTAATCACATAATCATAGGATTCAATCTATTAGAAATCTTCTATAGATCACTGAATGCCAGTCCAAGAGCAATGGCAGATACTATTTTTGGAGGTGCATTCATGCATCTTCGGTGAGATACTGCGTAAGAGATATCAGATGATATTTTGGTGACCAATCGAGATTGGCATACAAAAGACACTGAACATGGTGTGGGTACATATGCTATTAGAGAAGATGTTGATTATGGAGCTGGTCATAATTTGGTTGAACAAGAGATTGCACAACATCGAAAAGATATTAGGCTGCTTACAAAATAATTCGCAATAATGAGTATTGAGAAAGTGAATGTAGCTAGGGCATAAAGATAGACTTATAGGACTTTTAAGACTGAATCTTAAGAGGAAGTAAAGTATCTTGATTATCAATTGGCGAATTTCTGAGCCCAAGGGCACCGGAATCAAGGTTGAAACTATTACAATGATAGATACAACGATAGGAGCAGGGATCGAGATAATAATTGGAGATGTAAGGATGATTACAAAGAAAAGAGTGACAGATACATACCACCAGGTAGCTGAGATACTGAGTCTAGAATAAAGGCAATGTTGTCCAAACTAGTCAAAGAAAAAGAAAGTTATTGGAGTTGTCTTAAGAAGATTAAGCCAGACCTGTCAAGGATGAATTAGAAAGGTGAGTCACATGCTATAATAATCAAACAACTAGAGCAATAGTATGACCAACTATCGGCCACATTAAATCAAAGGCAACCTGGTACTCTTCCTAGTAATACGATAGTTAATCCAAAGAATAATATTCACCGCCATGCCATTACCACTCAGAGTGGTAAAACCACCATAGATTTGCTTGTACCCACTATAGATGAACAAAATAATAATGATGATTCTATTGATATAGAAAGTAGGAGCAAGCAAAATAAAGAAAAAGATGAGGCCGAGCAGCCCATTTTGAAGCCCATATTGAGACCTCACCCTCTTTTTCCTTAAAGGCTGAAAAAAACAAGAAGAGGGCAAGTATCAAAAAATTTATCTATGTTAAAGGAACTGTCAGACAATATCCCACTTGTAGAGGCATTAAAACAAATGCCAGGATATGCAAAATCATGAAGGATCTAATCACTAAGAAAAGATCAGTCATTTATGAGCCAGTCATCAATATTTATCATTGCAGTGTTATAGCTACTAGATCATTGGTAGAGAAGAAAGAGGATCATGGTGCTCTCACTATACCTTGCACTATTAGATCTTTAAACTTCACTCAGGTATTATGTGATTTGGGTGCTAGTATAAACCTTATGCCATTAGCAGTATTTAAGCAGTTGGGGTTGGGAGCTCCCAAAACAACCACCACGAGACTAGTGATGGTAGATAGGACAGTGAAAAAACAATTGGTATTTTATATGATGTATTGGTAAATTTGGCTTCTTTTATCTTTCCTACTGATTTTGTGATATTAGACTTTAAAGTGGACTTTTAAGTCCCAATTATCTTAAGAAGACCATTCTTGTCTAGAGGAAGGATATTGATTGATTTAGAGCTAGGATATCTAATGTTAAGACTCAATGATGAGCAGGTGATATTCAACATATGAAAATCCATTAAGTAACCTAATGAGTTAAGAGTGATATTAAGAATTGATGTGTTTGATAAAGAGATAGACTCATTCCATGATATTGATGCAGTAACTACTTGGAAAGATACTTTAGATGTTGTTACTATTGAAGGAAGGTTAGATGTTGAAGCCTTGGTAGCCATAATTATGAACTTCAACAGTGACAGTATTGATGACTATGATAAGATGGTATGTACACTCTATGGAAATGTTTCCTATAGTTAAAAGAAACTTGATTGAAATCAAAAAAATAGAACCCTCTACCAGTTTATCCATCTAATGAGGAGCCACCCATCTTAGAGTTGAAGACCCTCTTTTCTCATTTGAGATATGCATTTTTGAGGGGAAACAACACTTTTCCGGTAATCATTGTAGCTTATTTGATGGATACATAAGAAGAAGCTTTATTATCAATGCTACAAAGATTAGAGAGGGCCAATGATTAGTCCATTACAGATATTGTGGGTACCCTTTCTGGTCTTTGTACTTATATGATACATTGATTAGTCCATTACAGATATTGTGGGTACCCCGTCTGGTCTTTGTACATATATAATACAACTTGAATCAGATTGTGTTCCAAGTATAGAACATCAGCATTGACTCAATCCACCTATGTAGGAGGTGGTGAAGAAAGAGATAATTAAGTGGTTAGATGCTGGTATAGTGTATCCCACTATTGATAGCAAGTGGGTTACTTTGGTACAATGTGTTCAAAAAAAAGACGACATTACTATTGTGCCTAATGATAAGAATGAGCTAGTACCGATGAGTCCAGTCACAGGATGGATAGTACGCATGGATTATAAAAAATTAAATGCATGGACTCAGAAAGATCACTTTCCCATGCCTTTTATGGACCAGATATTGGATAGGCTTGCAGGAAGAGGATGGTGTTGTTTTTTGGATGGGTACTTAGGCTACTGTCAAATCACTATTGCACCTGAGGACCAAGAGAAAATAACTTTTACTTGTCCTTATAGGAAATTTACATTCAGAAGTATGCCATTCAAGTTATGTAATGCTCCATCCATATTTCATAGATGCAGGATATTAATTTTCTTTTACATGGCAAAAGATACCATCGAAGTGTTTATGGATGATTTCTCAGTCATTGGTGATTCTTTTGATGACTGCTTAGATTACATAGCAAATGCTCAATGAAGATGTGAAGAATGCTACTTGGTACTTAATTAGGAAAAGTGTCATTTTATGGTTAAAGAAGGTATTATTCTTAGTCACAAGATTTCAAAGAGGGGTATTAAGGTAGATAGAGCTAATATTGAAGTGATCGAGAAATTACCTCTACTAATTTCTGTAAAGGGTGTTCAAAGCTTTTTCCGACATGCTAGATTTTATAGGTGATTCATCAAGGATTTCTCTAAGATTACCAACCTTCTTTGTAGTCTTCTTGAGAAGGAGGTAAAATTTGAGTTTACCGAAGCATACTTGAAGGCTTTCGAATGTCTGAAATAGAAGTTGATGACTGCTCCTATCATTGTGTCCCCAGATTAGTCCTTTCCATTTGAGATTATATGTGAAGTAAGTAGAGTGGCCTTAGGTGCTATACTAGGCCAACAAAAAGAAAAGATCCTACATCCCATCTATTATGCCAGCAAGACACTGAACCCTGCTCAAAAAAATTACACAGTTATTGAACAAGAGTTATTAGCAGTGGTCTTTGCCTTTGAGAAATTTTGGTCTTATTTGATTGGGACAAATGTAGCTGTTCACACTGATCATGTAACATTTAGTTACTTGATGGCAAAAAAAGTTGCAAAAATTAAACTGATTAGGTGGGTTTTATTGCCACAAAACTTTGATTTTAAGGTCAAGGACAGAAAAAGCACTGAGAATTAAGTTGCAGATCATTTGTCTAGACTTGAGAAGAAAGCTATGCAAAAATTTGATGATAGGATTGATATCGATGAAAGTTTCCCCGATGAGTAGATATTAGTAGCTTCCCAATATCTAATTCCATGGATTGCTGACTATGCAAATTATCTAGCAAGTAATCTAGTCCTAAAAGATCTTTTCTTTCAGCAAAAAAACAATTTTATCCATGAGGTAAGGAAATTTTTTTGGAATGATCCTTATTTATTCAGAATTTCTGCAGATGGGATTATTTGTAGATGTATAGCTGAGATAGAGATGATGACCATACTTGAGGCTTGTCATTATTCACCAGTTGGGGACATTATGGAGGAACCTTCACAGCCCACAAAATCTTGCAATATGTTATTATTAGCCAATAGTTAACAAAAATACACATTATTTTGCTTCCACTTGTGATCAATGTCAACGCCAAGGTAACATCTCTAGACGTCATGAACTTCCTATGACTCCTATTTTAGAATTGGAATAATTTGGTGTATGGGGTGTGGATTTCATAGGAACTTTTGTGAGTTTTTTTGTCATGAAGTATATTTTTATGGTTGTGGACTATGTCTCTAAAAGGGTGGAAGTGGTTATGGCCCCCAAAAATGAGGCATGTAGTGTCACCGCATTCTTGAAAAAGAACATATTTTCTCAATTTGGGACGCCATGTGCTATCATTAGTGATGGTGGGTTAAATTTTTGTAATAATCTATTCAAAATTCTACTAGAGAAGTATGAAATGAAACATAAGGAGGTAAAATCTTATCATCCCGTAGACTAGTGGAGAGGTTGAGGTATCCAACAGAGAAATCAAGTCCATCTTAACAAAGACAGTGAATGTCAATAGGACTTATTGTTCTTGAAAGTTAGATGATGCATTATGGGCTTACCGAATAGCTTTTAAGACCCCTATTGGTGCTTCCCCATATCAGTGTATGGAAAGTCATGTAACTTGCCTGTGAAACTTGAAAATAAAGCACTATGGGCTCTGAAAAAGCTAAATTTTGAGTGCCAAGAGGCAGCAAAGTCAAGGATGAACAAGATAAATAAGTTGGATAAATTTTGACTCCGGGCATATGAAAGTTATGTACTTTACAAAGGACAGATAAAACTACATTATGATCGCAAGATTGAGAATAGAATATTTGAAAAAGGCGACCAGGTATTGCTCTAAAATTCAAGGCTTCACTTGTTTCAAGGTAAGTTGAAGGCTAGATAGTATGGTCCATTTACTATGCTAAGAGTGTTCCCATATGATGCTTTAGAATTGAAGCGGGATGGTGAATTCCCATTTAAGGTAAATGGGCAAAGAGTAAAGTAGTATATGGGTAACACTAAGAAATTAAGTGTAATATATGAAATGGACCTTCATGAAGTCTGAGTAACCAAGGCAATTGTGATGCTAAATCAAGCGCCGCATGGGAGGCAACCCATGAGGCTAGTTTGTGAAATTTAGTATCCAAGTTAGCCATGTCATGCCTCGACATCAAATCAAGTGTTGCCTGGGAGGCAACTTATGTTTTTCTACTTAATAATTTATAGGGCATTATATTTGTTCAGTATGCAGGAAGAAAAATTATAGAAAAGAGCTAGAATTTCCAGAAACAAGGTCATACGGACTCTTCACAAGTCGTATCTTAACATGATGACTCATGAGTAGGAGTCGTAAGGACCTGAGAGTTGATGCAGATACAGGTAAAAGTTTCTGGAGTCTTTATGAGTCTTAAAAGGAGTCGTACCCTCATGGTACGATTCCTCACACTAAGTTGCATCGACTCAAGTACCAGGTAGAAAATTCCCAGTCTTTAGGAGGAAGGAAAAGACTCGCAAGCTTTGATTACGAGTCATACCCGTGACTTGTAACCAGGCTGACTAGGTCAAAGGTCACGGGTTAATCTGTCCCAAATCTTTGTGTTTTAAAAAAAAGGAGTACCTGATTTGGGTACTCGATACTGTAAAAACACACTACAAACCTGCATTAACAACTGATCTTTTGAGCTCTAATCATACGAAATTTACTCTGAAACACATACTGATTCTTTAGGTTCTCTCACATTGCACAAATTCCTCAAGAATTTGGGGTCAAAACCAGATAAACTAAAGAAACCTAAATTCTAATCAATTCAAGTAAGTCTTTTGAACTTAAATGTTTTACATTAAGAATTAAAACTTAATCTAAGTTGAGAATGTAGCATTTCTTTGAGTTGAATATCTGTGTAGCTTGAAAATTCAAACCCTAGTTCTTAGGAATTAAATTTGAAATGGTAATTGGGGATGAGCTTGAATTTGTGTGTTAAAAATATATGTTTTTAACTAAATTGGGGTGGTAATGTTGTACACTAAAAGGCTAGTTTGGGGATTATAGTTTGTAATCAACTCATAAGTTAAACTTCTATATTGTAGTAGATACGAGACCCCTTACAAATTGTACCCAAGAGTAACGAGTCATGACGAGACTCATAACCACTGCAACATTGAAGTCTAACTGAGTGTAGGTTTTGATATGGGTACGACTTGCCCATATGAGTCGTATACAACCCATACAACTAGTAAACATAATTCATAAGGACCTAGGAAGATATCGCATATTATAGTTTTGTTTCTGGTCTTCTTACGAGTAGTAACCTATCCTTACGATTGGTGAGGAAGACTTATAAGAAGACCAATTAACATTTATATATACACTATTTACCTTACGACTCAGTCATACAAGTTGTTACCAAACCATACGACTCTTACCCCCCAGTCATAACATGAACAAAACTTGTATACTAACACTTATTTTCTATTCTTTCCTTAGTATTAACTAATAAGGGCATGCTCACAGGTACCATGGCACCTAAAGGCGACTCCTTAAAGAATAATACCAAAAAAAATCTGACTCCAAAAGCTAATTAACATTTGACTAATAAGGAGGCAAGTGACTCAAGTGGGGATCTTGTGCAATTCCCCACAAAAAAAAGTATACCAAGGGAAAATGCCTTCAGGGAAAAAGAGTAGCCATTCTAGAGGACACATCTCCACAAGGACCAAGAATGAAGAATCTAAGTACCTCTCCTCCACACTCGCTATCATCTTTTGAGGTTGATGAGGATGATTAAAACAAAGAACTTGAGGGTAATGCAGGGGCAGAGTAAAATATTGAATTAAGCTCATATACAAGCTCGAAGCATGAAAATGCAAGTTAGTAAGAAGTTGATGTGACTCTCATCGACAGACAGGACCCACCATTAGCTATTATACCTATCTCGATGCCTAATATTGAATGGTAGGGGTACCCTGGTATGTAATACACATATAATGTTGGGTTGAGCATACTCCCAAATGGAAGAATAAAAAGAAGTATTTATCTTAGGAGGAGGTTGACCACCAAAGTGATGTTCGAGTTTCCTAGATTTAAGGCTTGATTCTGATAGCATGCATTTGAATGGATGACTACAGCTCCCAAAAAGTACAGTCCCCCATTAGTGCAAGAGTTTTATGCGGCGTATAAGGGTGATTTGAAGAGGTTGTATCCGCAGGGCAACTTGTGGTGATGTGGAGATCCAATTGCATCATTGATAATTCAGGGAGTGCAGGTGAACATCTCCCTGTTAACTCTCTCTTAGTTCTTAAATAGACCAAACTTCTAGCCACCAATGAATATAGGAGAGATAGAATAACACATGGATGAAATACGAAAGATTATGAGAAAGAAACTGGGGTCAGAAGATAAATGAGACACTTCTGGTGGATTGTGAGTTTGATCGCGGTAAATGGTGAAGATGATATGTGGGTGGTAGGTTGGCTAGGAGTGATCTCACAGAAAATTAAAAACCATACACAAAATTTTAAGGCCAAGGTATGGTGGACATTGGTCATACACAGACTGTGTCCCATTACTGGGGATAACACACTCAGCCTATTTCTTGCGGCACTGATAGCAGGGTTGATGGTTGGGTAAGAGTTTAATGTGGGGGAGTTCTTGGGGCAGTAAATAAGATACCAAGTTGTGGGTGGAAAGAAGTTATTAGTGGCATATCCTTTCATGACCACTCAGATCTGTTTAACTGGGGGTTTATAGAAACTTCCATAGATTGACCAGTTTGTTGATCCTACAAACACCACGGATTTGGGGCTGATCAGAGATGGGCAAACCCCTTGGAAAAATAAGCAAAGAGAGGAAATGATATGATAACTAATATGTTTAGATAGAGTGGACAAATTAAGGCTACAGGGCAAGATGAGATAGGTGTTCAGACAGAGCCTCATTTATCCTATGCAACGGGTACATCCTATGCCTCTCCTCCAGCATAGTTTGTACTATCTCAACCTACTTTTATGAGAGCGATGTTGATTAGATTTATATTGATCTCCCAGGCTATGTGGGTGAGTCAATGAAGAAACTGGACACGCTAGAGACAAAGCTTTGTTACATAGAAGGGAGTGTGAAACCCTGGGTTGACACTAAGCTACAAGACCAGGACAGACAAGTATAGAGTTAGCTGGATACCTTTAAGTAGTATATAATGTAGCAGTTGGGAAGAGGCCAAATCCTGGTAATTGTGGACGTGGTCTAAATCAAGAAAATGGTAAGTGTGTTGTATGACAGGCCATTTATCACAGCACCCATGGTTACAGAGGTTGAGCCTGAAATATATGTTGAAAATATTTGTAGTATTCCAAAGGTAAAAATTTTAGAATCGGAGGAGAAAGAAAGAAGAGAGAGAAAGAAAAGGAAGCACTAGAGTGTAGAAAAAGAAGCGATGAAGAAGGTTAAGAAAGTAGCCTACAGAGTGAGAGGTACCGACAGGTGGGGGTCAAAGAAATGAAAGCTAGAGTTGGTAGCTCAAAATTGGCGACTAATGATGTTGACGAGGGTGCTGATATAGCCCCGATTACTGATGCACCACTGAGAACACCAGCCACCACCGACGCCACTATTGCGGAGATAGTCCCGACAACTAATGGGAATCCTGTTGTTAATGGTGGAAGCTGTTAATGGTGGGACCCGATATGAGGGCCTACATGATAATATTGTATGAGTTGGCACCTTGAGCTCCCAGGTATATTTTTGATCCCTTATACTACATTGTTAAATGAACTGGGGATGGTGCATGGGATTTCGGTTAGGGTGGGAGTGTACCAAGGTCACCACTGGTTATACTTGCCATATTTCGAAACCTATAACCACAATCTAAAAAGTTGGAGAACTGGCATATTTTGTTGTTTTGTTCTTTTGTATTTGAGTTTGATGTTGAAATAGAAGGAGAGTTTGTACTTATGGCAATTGATGTTGTTTTGAATAATTATGCTAAAATTTCCTGATTTTATTTGTGCTAGAAAAAAATTAATATCCCTCCTAAAAATTTTGATGATTGTGTGATGTGTATGTGTCTGACATGACTGTGAATTTAATAATGGCATTAGGATTAGGGATAGAATACACAAGGAGAACAATTGCATAACTGGATAATTAGTAACTAGCAGTGTAACCCTGTGCTAGTGTATATGAGGTTCTACTTAGTTCCCGGTGAGTCGGAATCTAGAACTTGCCTGATTGCTTTCATCTAGAGTTCAAGATAGTCGATTAGAAGATGATCATAGGACATTCTTGTTTTGAGACCACTCAAGCCTAAATGCCTAACCAAATGCCATATGAATCCCTTGCTTCTATTTAGCCTAAATTAGTTCATTTCTTTGATTACACCGATTTCACCTTCCCATTTTAACTACAATAAACCTATATTGGCCCTGGTCCTCCATGGACACTGTGCACCTCAACTCAGAAAATTCATCTAAGTTGAGGGTGGCTATTTTAGGGGTACATAGGGAAAAACGAGCATGATAAAAAAAGTGTGGAAAGAAAAATGAAGGATGGGTGCAGTGAAAATAAAAAGAAAAATCGAAGAAATTGAAAGCAAAGAAAAAGAAGAGAAAAAGAAAGAAGAATAAAGAAAGAAAACTGCATATGGCCCAATCTATTTAAAATAAAAAGTGAGACATAAGTCAAAAATAAAAAGAAGAAAAATAGAAAATAAGTGGACCCCAAATAAAGCATAGTGTCAAGGAGGTGTATTCACTAAAACTCCCAAAAAGAGACCATACTATCCCATAACCTATGTTACAAGCCAAATAAAGTCCTCAAGTGATCCTATCCCGACTGTCCAAAAACACAAGAAAAGTTCATATGGGCAAGATTATGTCATTCTGTATACACCAGCGATACTTCTTTGTGAGCGAGAACACCTTTTGCTATATCCCTGAATAATTTGATTGATCTAAACTGGGTGAAATGGGATTTCTTTGATTGTGAGGGTACATGGGTTATGTTCTTAGGTTGTAAGATTATTTGGAAAACTATGATTTGTGTCTATACCTGGTTGTGTGTTACTAATATAATGCCATTATTGGATTCTTTTATGTTTCTCCATGTTCCAAACTGATATACACGGTTGGATTGGTGAAAAATTTAAATCTGGGAGGGGGAACAAAAATTGTGAAAATTGAATTGAAAGTCATTGCCATAGCTATCTTAGGATCCTCCTGTTTAAGCATTGTTGTTGCTGTGATAGAGTTTTTTATTTCTATTTTTCCTAGGATATACAAACTTTCTAAGTTGAGGGTGTTGATGCGCCGTGGAAGCACGACACTTTTAATGCTTGAAACAAAGAATTTATGCTTATACTTAGGTTGGTTTAGTAGATATGAGGTGGTTTTGTGATTGTTGTAGTTAAACAGGTAAATAATCATTTTGGAATAAAATTGGAAGATAAACCACTGAAAAAAAATGAAGACTGCAGATGGTACGAGTCTTCATACTAGTCGTCAACACATCATAAGGCTCATAGGATGACTCGTAAGCACAATAGAAACCAAAGCCAAGCAGACAAGCAGAAAATCTAAGTAAAGAAAAGATGCGATTGGAGCATATGAATCACTTGATAAGGATACGGGTCGCATCAATAAAGCATAAAGAGAACAGAACCTCAGGCTACCACTCAAAGTTGAAGTCACAGAAGAAGATGAGTCAAAAGTCTGAGTATGACTCATATGATCAAACCATAAGTTGACCAGTTTTTAGTTAATAAAAGAGTGAGTCCCAGGTGGAAACGAGTGAAGGCCATGAGTCATATGATCAAGATACAACTCATGAGCATGTGTTACGTACCAAATCTGGTACCCAGAATGCTACACGATGCTCATGATCCCGAAGAACCACAAGCTAACCCATGACTGATATCTGTACCTGTATACTACATAAAATACTTTATAATACAGAAACATGAACTAAAAGGCCATAAGGTTCAATACTGAACATGATCTAAATGATATAACATCTGTATGGGGTAATAAAATACCCAAAACAAAATTGAACATACTGAAGTCTGAAACATGATAGTCTAGAAAGCCTCTAACTAACTGAACTGTCTGAGTAAGGAGTTAATGGGACATGTCCCCAACTAACTCCAACTAATAAACTGATTAATGAGATAATAGGGAAATAATCATTTCCTCAAAAGATGAGGACTCACTTCAAACTCTGTCTATGGATATCTGGAATCTACTGTTGCTCTGGAGCTCATGTCTCAGAACCTATGGTATAAGACACCATAGCGCAAATGCGTCAGTACTTTAAATGTACTAGTATACATGTGAGGTAGGCTGAATGTATGGGGTTCATATGCATGAACAAGAATAATAACTTACTAACTATTATGAGTTTGAGAATACATGCATGAGACATAACAACTGACACTAACACTGTGATAACATGATTACTAAATTTAAATATAACTGATAACATAAGTGACTGTATCTGACAGTCCTGAATCTGATAGAACTATCTGAGTTCTATACAGTGTTTGAGTTAACTGTATTTGACAGCCCTAAATTTTGAAGAACTATCTGAGTTCTTTTATTGAGACTGTGGGAGATAGTCATCTAACCGACATGCCCCAAATGATGCATTATAGCTGAATTGGGGGCCAATCTATGCATTGATTGGAAGGGTGTCAATACCGCGCCACTAGTAAGGACAACATGTGAGTGGCCCTAATATAACAGGTAACTCTAGTGAGAACGGTGGGAACCCTTATATAGCAAGCTAAGCCACTTCATCTACCCTTATATAGCAGGCTATGATGTCTTAATCTATGCTGGATACATAGTTCTGGAATAGAAAGATTGCTTCTAGGAATCACACCCTTATATAACAGGTGAGTTCCCATCCTTGGGTTCACTCGGTGCTAATTTCTACTCCCATCTGAATAGACACTGAACATAATTTACTGAACTGAACATGGACTAAGTTACTGAATTCTGTTGACTAACAGAATATTACTGATATCTGACAACTGACTGAGTTCATGAGATCATGGAGATTTCCTGAGTTATAAGACTGTCTGAAGTCTAAGGATTCATAGCTTGACTGAGAGTATCGTGGAAACATGACATGGCTCTAGGCACACAGCTAATATTTCAGGTACAAGTACCACCAGAACTCAATGGAAGGAAAATTGACCTAGCATAGCTTACTTGAACATATAACTAACATCATAATCCATAATACATTTATAGAAGCATTCCATCAAAACATGTGATAGGCATAACTTGTACATACATTGAGATTTCATGATATCATTCAAGTTGGGCATTGTTCCTTCATCTAGGAAATTAATCAAATACACGGTAGGCATAGTACATGTAGACAATATTATACAACAATTAATTATCATGATTCATCTCTAATTTCATCATCTAGTGTTTATTCATAGGTTCACATGAATATACATCTATACAAATTAATTCCACATAAAATTGATCACCCAACATGGATTTGAATTAAAGTGATCATTCTCAACATAAACTAAGAAATCCTAACATGAAATTCATAAGGAAATCCATAAAATTAAAATTAGAAAAGAGATTCTTGGGCTTCATGGATGAAAGGAGTCCATGAATGAACACTACGCATACCTTGGTTCGTGATTCCGTGAAGATTGACGAAGGAAACTTTCTTGGAATTGGATCTTTTATAAAAACCCTAGCTTGTTATTGGGAGGTTTTTGAGAGAAGAGAGTATATTTTGGATGAAAAGTGGTTGAATCACGTGTTAAAGGGCTTAAATAGGGGTGGGAAGTTGACCCTTTTAACTCTAGATGCGTCATTTAATTTCAGTAAAATTTTCCCAAATTGAACCCCTGGCGTGATGCGGTGCTATCGTGCCATGTCACTGGAATTTGAAAATTGAGGGATGGAGCAATGCGGAGCCATCGCATTGTCCCTTCTTTTATGACCTGTAACTTTGGCGCGACGCGAAGGAAATCGCGCTAAGAGACTAGAAAGGTCAATTCTAAATTTGGGCCCTGGCACTATGCGCCATAATCGCGGACCCCTACTGGAATTTTCCAAATGCCATTTCCTCTTGTGGAGCGGTGCGCCACTAACTAATATGGCATTGTTTTACGATAGGAACTTGAAATAGTCGTAACTTCTGACCCGGTTATCGAATTTGGGTGAACCTTATACCGATAGAAAGCTTATTGAATTTCCCACATGACAAAAAGTAAAAATATTAAAAATTTCTCATAGAATTGTAATCATTCAATTTAGAAGCTAATACTAGAAATTCATGATATGAAATTAGCTTGGAAAAGTATGGGGTATTACAATATCTCCCCCTTAAGAACATTCGTCCTCAAATAAAAGTGATTGAGAGGGAAGAAAAGATAATTGATGTACATACTAAACATGAACAACTGTAACATGATCTCATGACTGATAAGATGAACATATAATACTTAACATGCATATCTGATGCATGTGTAACTGATTCATGAATGCATGACTGAGTGTTCTGAAGAACTAAGTTTCTCACAATGAGAATTCATGTCTGATGAATAATTACATAACTGAACTGATACATGCATGCATGATTGAATATGAAATGGTACTTGATACCAAATTTCTAATGGGAACATAAGAATGAAGCAGTATACCAATTTTGTGATGAACACTGAACATGAAACTAAGTAAGCTTATGGAGAACTATTAACTTAAGCTAGATCTGAGTTGGAGAAAAAGAGGTGAGGATATTTGATATGCATCTCTGCCTCTGTTTCCCAAGTATCTCCCTCAACAGACTGATTTTGCCAAAGAACTTTAACTAGAGGGACTTCATTTGTTCCTCAATCTATGAGTCTGATAGTCTAAAATTTCAACTGGAATCTCTTCATAAGAGAGAGTGTTCTGAATATCAATGCTCTGAATAGGGACTATAACTGATGGGTCACCTATGCATTTCTTAAGAAAAGAGACATGAAAGACTGGATGAACTGAGGCTAGATTTGAAGGCAATTCAACCTCATAGGCTACCTTGCCAAAGCGACTGAGAATATTGAAGGGACCGACATATCGGGAACTGAGTTTTCTTTTCTTGACAAACCACTTCACTTCCTTCATGGGAGAGATACTTAGATAGACATAGTCAACAATATCAAACTCGAGATCTTTTATACGAACATCTGCATAAGACTTATGTCGGCTCTGAGGAGCCCAGAGTCTTTCTCTAATCAACTGGACTTTTCCTAAGGCATCAAATACCAAGTCAGGCACTATAACTGAGGCCTCACTAACTTTGAACCAACCAATTAGAGATCTATATCTCCTACCATAGCGAGCTTTGAATGGAGCCATGTGAATACTGGAATGATAGTTGTTGTTATATACAGACTCAATTAAAGGCAAGTGGGTACCCAACTATTCTTGAAACCAATTGCACACGCCCTTAGCATATCTTCTAGAGTCTGAATGGTCTTTTCTACTTGACCATCTATCTGAGGATGAAAGGTTGTACTAAGATGAACTTGGTTACCAAGACCCTTTTGGAATGCTTTCCAGAAATAAGAGGTGAACTAGGTACTTCTGTCTGAGATAATGGACAATGGAACACCATGCAATTTGACCAACTCCTTGATGTAGAGTTTGACGTAATCCTCGGCTGAATAAGAGGTATGAACTAGAAGGAAATAAGTTGATTTGGTTATTCTATCTATAATGACCCAAACTGAATCATGTTGATGACGAGTTCGAGGCAAACCCATCACGAAGTCCATGTTCACAACTTCCCACTTCCAAGTAGGAATACTAAACTCCTGCATGGACCCACTAGGCTTCTGATGCTCTATCTTAACTTGATGACATGTAGAGCACTTAGCCACAAACTCTGCAATGTATTTCTTCATCCCACTCCACCAATAGATTTCCCATAAGTCGCGGTACATCTTTAACCCTGGAATATCAGACACTGGAAAACATACGAGAGGCATAGTATGACTCTTAAGAAGACCTTACGAGGGGATGAAGTGAGTCGTACCTTGTGTCGACTTACTTTTCCTATTCTATTTAAATTAGTATTTTTGTGTTATTTTAAGATACTATAAATACCTTAAGGTTATTCCTTTATTAGGTTACGTTCTTTGATATTCTATTACATACTTTTACATACTTTACATTACTCTTGATATTTTTGGGTTATTATTCAAGTGAAGATTTTGGATTTTATTCTTCTTATTATTGTCCAATTAATTACAGTTTTTTTATTGATTATCATCGATTGTTGCATGAACATGAGCGGCTAATTTTCTTGACTAGGGTTGTGGGAACCCTGGTGGATTAACTAGGTAAAGGAAGTGGGAGATTCATCTTTCCTATTGTAGTTGCATGTATCTGAATCTTTTCCGTATTAATTGACCTCAGAGCTACTGCAAAAGCTTGCAGATTGCCTGTATTCGATAACGTCCTCACAAAGGAGTTTGAGATAAGTAAAAGAGGATTAAGACAATAATTTTAGATTCATGTCCCTCTTATTATTCCGCCATATCATCTAATCAACACGAGAATCATAGTGAGAGGTGAACTAAAGTTATAGATAAGAAGCAATAAGGTGACACCCTGAGACTCACAAAGTAAAGGTTAAGATTTATCAACACATTCACAAGACTATTAATAATACATAGCTTGTCGACTTAACATGCAGAGAAATAGAATAAGTGGGTTGAACATAAAAGATTTACGAAGTTGAGAAGTCAGGGGGAACACAATCCTGGTGTTCATCTCCTATTGTCTACAAACTCAAAGCATTCAAGTTCGGTTACTACTTACTGATTACTTCCAAATTCCCCCATTTTCTTTTCAGCACTACTCATGAATTTTGTCAAGTTAAACAACTATTCAACATTTTCCCTGTGGGTTCGACCCCAACCTAGTTGGGTTACTATATTTGGCATCGACCGCAGCATACTCCTTTGGAGGTTAGTTTTGGACAACATCACAAATGACCAGGCCTCAAGTGCTCAACCTTCACTTGATGACAAACCATGCACTTAGCCACAAAATTGTCCATATCTTGTTTCATATTATTCCAAAATCATGATAAATCATTGTCGAACTAGGATGAACCATGTACCGTGACTCATGGGTTGCTTCCAAAATTCTTTCTTGCAACCCATCAACATCGAGAACACACAACCTACCTTGGTACCTCAAGATACCATCACCACCAAACTTGAAAGACATCACTTTCTACTAACCCACATCATCTTTAATTTTCTTTAAGATAGGATCCAACACTTGCTTCTCTTTTACCTCAGCACCAAGAGATGATTTCACCACCTTTGAACTATCACACCTTAATTCTCGATATCTAGAAGACGAACTCCAAGATTATCCAACTGGTGCATATCCTTCCTCAAACCTCATTTCTCCTCATCCAGATAAGATAAGATTCCCATGCACAACCCACTAAGAGAATCAACAACCATATTAGATTTACTTTGGTGATAATAAAGACTCATATCATAGTCCTTGAGAAACTCAAGCCATCTCTTTTGCCTGAGATTTAACTCTTCCTGGGTAAATATATACAACAAACTCTTAAGGTCTGAGAATATGTCAACGTGAACCTTATACAAGTAATGGCGCCAAATCTTAAAAGGAAAGACTACAGCCAGCAACTCCAAGTCAAGAGTTGGATAGTTCTTCTCATGCACCATCAACTGTCGAGAAGCATATGCTATAACCTTGCCCCACTACATCATCACATAACCCAGTCCCACACGAGATACATCATAATAAATAATGAAACCATCAGTACCCTCGAGTAGGGTCAAAATAGGACGAGAAGTCAACTTATCCTTCAACTACTCAAAGCTACCCTCACTAGCATCCGACCATAGAAACTTTACCTTTTCCTGAGTCAGTCTAGTCAACGGAGTAGCAATTAAAGAGAAAATTTCCCAAAAGCTACTATAATATCTAGCCAAACCCAAAAAGCTTAGAATATCGGTTGGAGTCGTGGGTCTAGGACACTTCTTAACCACCATAAATTTCTGTATATCTATCATGACCCCATCACTACAAACAAAATGACCTAAGAAAGTAACAACATTTAACCAGAACTTACACTTCAAAAACTTAGCATACATATGTTGATCTTTAAGGGTCTGTAACACTATACAAAGGTGATCAGCATGATCCCCTTTGCTCTTAGAATATATCAGGATGTCATCAATGAACACAATGATGAACAAGTCAAGAAACTGATGGAATACCCAGTTCATATGATCCATAAATGCCATCGAGGCATTAGTCAACCCAAAGGACATGACTAGAAACTCATAATGGCTATATCAGGTATGGGAAGCAGTCTTAGGGATATCCACCTTCCTAATTTTTAGTTGATGATAATTCAATCAAAGATCAATCATAGAGAAGTAATTATCACCCTAAATCTGGTCAAATAAGTCATCAATCCTAGGGAGAGGGTATTTATTCTTCACCCTCACCCTATTCAACTGGCGATATTCTATACACATTCGTAGGGAACTATTCTTCTTACGCACAAAAAGAATAGGAGCACCCCATGGAGAAACACTAGGGAATATAAAACTATTATCAAGAAATCTTTCAACTGCTCCTTAAGTTCTTTCAACTCAGCTGGAGCCATTTTGTAAGAAGAGATAGAGATTGAATGAGTATCCAGTAGAAGGTTAGGCCTAAAAGCAATTTCCCTATAAGGATGAATACTAGGAAGATAATCAGGAAAGACCTCAAGAAATTTATTAACCACGGAAACGAATTGCAATGAAGGACCCTCTAAATTAGAATATTTAACCCAAACCAGGTGACACAGACACCTCCTGGAAATTAATTTTCGGGCTCTCAGATAAGAAATGAACATTCATTTAAGCACTAGGTAACTCCCTTCCCACTCAATCACTGGTTTATTTAGAAATTGGAAACTGACCCTTCGGGTCCTACAATCAAAAGATGCATAGCATGAAAGGATCCAATCCATCCCTAAGATAACATCAAAAACTAACATCTCCAACTCTATCAAATCCACCAATGTCTCCCTGCTACAGATAGATACCTCATAAATCCTATAGACTCTTTTAGACACAATAGAGTCACCCGCCGTATTAGACACAGAAAAAGGATCAGGAATACACTTAGGACTAAAACTCAAGTGAATAGCCATATAAGGGGTCGCATAAGAAAGGGTAGACCCGGTATCAAGCAGACAATATACATTATCATAGAAACATTTTAGCATACTAGTAACAACATAAGGAGATACCTCAGAATCCTGATAAGTGGAAAGATCATATAGGCAATTTCATCTAGTGCCAGTACAAGTGGTAGAACCCTTTGGTACAGGAGTTGAAAAAGCAGCACTAGGACTTTATTAGCCCCAGTAGCAACATTGCTTGAAGGACAGTTCCTCTGAATATGGATAAGCTAGCCATATCATATATACTTATTTCTCTCCTCATCACAAAAATCACAATGCAACTATTCAAAAAATCTACGAGGAGGATATAATGGAGCTGTCTGGGCCCCACTAACTTGAGATTAGTCACTGACGTACTATAGAAATATAGCACTTTTGATGCTTAAAACTATGATAATATATATGTACTTAAGGCAATTTTGTTGGATTTAAGGTGTTTTTGGAGTGTTTTGCAGGAAATCATATTTTTGGATGCTAATTTTGTAAAAAAGAGGGAGAAGGTATTTTTGGATTCTTTTTGGTAAAATTAAGGATATTTGGGATGCTTTCAAGTTTGTTCGTGATCAAAGCATGTTAAAGAATTAAATAGGAGCTAAAAATATAACTCTTGGCACATACTTAGTCAATCTATAGACCATATATAGGACCTACAGGCCGCAAGTACCAAAAGTCCAAAATCTCAAGAGCTGCACTTGCAGGATTCTTCATCCCCTACCTGTTACCTATACATACACCCAGGGTTAGGACGGCAAGTAGTACCTGTGCCTAGGGCCAGACTGCAGGTGCAGACCATATGTGGCACCAATAGTGATTTTTTTCCCAGGGCCAGACCGCAGGTGCAGACCATATGTGGCCGCCGATAGTGATTTTTTTGGATTGTTTTGAAATCATTTCCTAGTATTTTCATGTATCCCAATTACACTCCTATGATGTTTTTAGGTTCTATTATGTATGGGAAATTAGGTTTTCCTATTTTAGTTGGTATTTGAATTCTAGGATTTTTTGTAATCTATAAATACCCTTTAGGCTTTGCATTCATTCAATTCATTAATTCATACATTGTCATACACATATTGATTAGTTGATAAGAAGGCCCCTTTGGGGCCAAGTTCTCAAACACCTTGTTGTTGTTAGTTTGTTATTCAATTTAAGTCTTTGGGATTTATTCTCTTATTATTTTGAGATTAATTTTGTAATTTTTTTCTGTAGATTCCATAATTGATCTCATAACTATAAGCGGCTAATTCCCTTAGCTAGGGTTATGGAAACCTTCATATATTAACAAAGTAAAGAAAGTGCCAAGTTATTCTAGAAAAAGATTCTTGCATGTATTAGGTTTGTTTTATTCTTATTGATTTCTTAGCGGTGGTCAATTTTATGATCCCGGCTCGATTATTACTACTTACTCCAAAAGAGGAGTAGTAACTAGGAAAAGAATATCACAATAGTATTTTAAAGATTATCGATTGATCAACACTACTAGGTAATATCTAAGTAAGATTGTTAACTAGCATCTAATAACTAAAGATCCAAAAGGTAATAGTTAACTGGATCAAGATAAGGGTTAGTACGACGACATCCTAAGACTCAAAAAGTACAGGGTGAAATCTGTCAGATCGTCCAAAAGACTGTTGATGGTACATAACTTATTGATTCTGCATGCAAGATATTAGAATAGTTCGACAGCTACTAAATTAAGAATCCAGGGGGAACACAAGACTAGTGTTCATCTTAGATTGTTTACAACCAAGAGCAACCAATTCTTTTTATTTTTATACTTCAGCAAATCCCCCATTTTACTTTTCCGCACTACCTGGTGATTATAAAAATTTTGAAAAGGATTTTTAGCCTATCCCCTGTGGGATCAAACCCAACCTATTTGTGTTACTATATTTGATAGTGACTGATCTATCCTTTAATTGGAGGTGTATTTTGGGCATTATTAAATTTTAGCATTGTTACCGGGGAATACAATCTCAGAATTCTTGATTGAAGTTGTTGGAGTTATCGGGTTTTATTTTTTTTGTTTTGATTGTGTTGTTTACTACTATTCTTGAGATGACAACATGGACAGAGAAAGTGTGGAGTGATGATGACTTCTTATTTATTGATCTTTTTTCTTTTGATATGGTGCATTATTACAGGAGTGTGGCAAACATAGTGTGTGTGCATAAGGATAGCTGTTGGAAATAGTAACACACCTTGTCCACAATAATTATAATCTTATTCAAGAGGTTGATAGGTTTGTCTTAGATATTTATTATCTACAAGTAGAGTTGAATGCAAACGCTGCTGCATGGAACACCCAGCAAACTTGAGGAGCTGAAATTAGAGAAGTCTAAAATTATTCATGTTCTTATTGATAGTGTCACTATTAAGGAGAGTATACTATAGTTATGTAGGTATGTAAAGAAGACTATAAATCCTAAGTTAGGGCATGTTGGATCTCATTCAAAGCATTTTTCCGTATTAGTTTTGGATAGTAAGATCTTGATCAAGCCATCTGAACCTAAAAAGGAGTGCTAGGAGGAGGAAACATATGTCTATATTCTTAAATTTGCTGAGCCAGAATCAAAGAACTACAGTCCTCACATAAGTGAAAAGAAGTACAACATGCCATATATATTTATTTAGTCCTTTACATTCATACCACCGCCCCTGGAGCATAGCAGAAAATCAGAAAAATAATTAGGGGTTAATTCATAAGTTCAAAATGGAAAGAGATGTTTGAAGGCCAACTCTTAGGATACCTTGATGAAGTTTGAGTAATCTAGGTTCCCATAGTCTAGTTGGGGAAGCCTGAGTACCCAACCAAGTCCCATCATGCCGCGACGTGGAATCAAGTACTTCTCGAGAGGCAACCCAAGGTATTTTATTATTTGTATTTTTGTTCACGATTGACGTCAGATCTCTATACCTATGGTTCCATAGGTATTTTCCTAACTCTCTTATTTTGTAGAGTTTTGATGCATTGGGAATAATGCATGATTTTGACGGGGGGGGGGGGGGGGCTGTTTGTGGGTCTTGATGTCCTCTTTGGGTTTTTCTTATTATGCCTCTTTTCCCTAGAGTCCTGTTCCTGGTAGAGCTGGCATGTTTAGGCATATAGTGTCTTTTTCGTGATGTTTTGTGGTTAACTAGGAGAAAAATAAGTATCTAGTGCAGTTGACATGTTTTTGTTAATTTTTGTGATAAATAATAATACCCTTTTAATACCTTATTTTGAACAGTGATATATATATGGGGGGTATAGGTGTGTGACTATTTTGAATATATATATATATATGTGTGTGTGTGTGTGTGACTATTGTGAAAAAGAAAAAACAAAAGACCACACCCAACCTAAATGTACAATAAAGAAAAAAAAAGAAATAAGGGTGGAATAAAAAAGAAATTGGCTAGTAAGTGAGACCCTAAGGTTAGTGTAGTGCCAAGGAATTTTAGTCACTTGATATGTCCTTATGTACCATACCATCCCTCAAGTTTACATTATAAGGAAAGAAAAGTTCTATAGTGATCCAAACTTGACTATCTGAATGCTAAGGGAAAGAAAATAAGGGCAAGCCTATGGTATTTGACATTCATTGATTGGAATTTCTCTTCTGAGTGTGAATGTCTCTTGACTGTCCCTACATTAAAATTCTTGATTTCATATATAAGTGAGTGGTACTTCCTTAATGTGAGGGCACATGGATTGTATTTCTAGCTGCTTACTTGTTTGGGTAGTGTAACTTGTATATATACATGATTGTTTGTTGCTAATGTAATTCCATAGATTGATACCTTTGTGTCACATTGTTGCGCTTTATTAATACACACAGTTAGGTTTTAATGCATTAGACTTAGAGAGGGTGATGATCTTGAGCTTAAATTTGATGATAGACTGCCATAGGTATCTTCGGTTTCTCTTGGTTAAGCATTGTCGTATTATTTTGTTATGTTTTGTTACCTGAGGACATGTAACGTTCTAAGTTGATGGTGTTTATGTGCTATAGAAATATAAAAGTTTTGATGCTTAAAACTATGAGAATATACATGTACTTAAGGTTATTTTTTGGATTTAAGGTGTTTTTGAAGTATTTTGCAGGAAATCATGTTTTGGATGTTAATTTCGTAAAAAGTGGAAAAAGGTGTTTTGGCTAATTTTTGGTGCAATTAAGGATATTCTGGACACTTTTTGACTTGTTCATTATCAAATCATGTTAGATAATCAAAGAAGAGCTAAGAAGACGACTCTCGGCACTTACTTAGTCAACCTACGGACCGCATATAGGACCTACGGACCATAAGTAGGCAAAGCAAGTACCAAAAGTCCAAAATCCCAAAAGTTGAACTTGTAGAATTTCTTCATCCGCTACCCATGCCATATACCTGTGCCCAGGGTCAGGACCGTAGGTAGTACCTGCGCCTAGGTCCAGGCCACTGGTACAGACCGCATATGACCACCGATAGTGATATTTTTGAATTGTTTCGAAATCGTTTCCTAGGGTTTCCATGTATCCCAATTACACTCCTATGGCATTTTTAAGTCCTATTATGTATGGGTAATTAGGTTTTCCTATTTTAGTTAAGATTTGACTTCCAGGGTTACTTGTAATCTATAAATACCATTTAGGCTTTGTATTCATTAACTCAGACATTGCCATACACATATTGATTGGGTGACAAGGATGCCCCTTTGGGACCAAGTTCTTAAACATCTTGTTGTTCTTGGTTTGTTATTCAATTTAAGTCTTTGGGATTTCTTCTCTTATTATTGTGAGATCAATTTTGTAATTTTGCCTGTAGATTCTATGATTGATCTCATAACTATGAGCAGCTAATTTCCTTAGTTAGGGTTGTGGGAACCTTGGCAGATTAATGAAGTAGAGGAAGTGTCAAGTCGTTCTAGATAAAGATTATTGCATGTATTGGGTTTTTTGTTCTTATTGATTTCTTAGCGGTGGCCAACGTTAAGGTCTCACCTAGATTATTGCCACTTACTCCAAAAGACGTGTAGTGACTAGGAAAAAAAGATCACAATAGTAATTTGAAGATTAACAGTCGATCCACACTACTAGGTATTATCTAAGTAAGATAGTTAACTATTATCTAATAACTAGAGACACAAAAAGTAATAGTTAAATGGGATCAAGATATGGGTTAGTAAGGCGAGATCGTGAGACTCAAAAAATAAAGGGTGAAATTTGTCAGCTCATCTAAAAGACTATTAATGGTACATAACTTATTGAGTATGCATGAAAGATATCGTAATAGTTCGACGGTGTACAATAAGTCTACAGAATTAAGAAGCCATAGGGAACACAAGCCTAGTGTTTGCCTTAGATTGTTTACAACCAAGAGCAACCAATTATTTTCCTTTTTCTATTTCAGAAAATCCCCCCTTACTTTCCCACACTGCTTGGTGATTGTAACAAGTTCGAGAGGGATTTCTGGCCTATTCCCTATGGGATCGACCCCAACTACTATATTTGATAGCAAAAGCTTTATCCTTCTATTAGAGGTATATTTTGGGTGTTATCAGTCACCTTGTGCCTTAAACCCACTGTTGCTTTAGAAATGGCAACCCCCTGACGGCTAGGATATAGAGTACTAGCTATAGAATAAGAACAAGAATTTCCCCACTTCTTCTTAGACCATTTCCTATCATCTCTACCACTATTATGATAGTCTCTACCCTACTTAGAATACCTTGACCTATTAATTTGCCTCTCCACTATTTCGGCTTGCTTCTTTTTTTCATCTTCAACCAACTACATGTACACAACAATCTTAGAGATATCTATGTCACTATTTAGCAAGGCGGCCTTGCACTCTAGTACCAAGTCCCGAGACAATCTTAAAGCAAACTTCCCTATCTTAACGCTCATGCTAGACACCAGTTCAGGAGCATAACGAGACAATTGATGAAATTTCAAGGAATACTCTTTCACAATCACCTTACCCTATTTTAGATTCATGAACTCCAATCCTGAGAAAAGAAATTATTCAGGAAGGCACCAGAAAACTAATCCCATAATGCCAACTCTACATTATCACCCCTAGAGTGATCCCACTCCTCATACCACTGATATACCATATCCTTAAACTGATATGTTATAAATTCCACACTCACAGAGTCAGAAGCATGCATCACCATGAATATTTCCTCTATCTAATCTATAAAACCCTGAGGATCCTCTTCCACCTTAGAGCTAGTGAAGGTTGGGGGATTAAGCCTCATAAACTACCCAACTTAAGTAACCTTAGAAGAACACACAACAGTACCAACAGGACTCGACTGATGTGACTGATATGTCACCAACTGGGTTAATAGATGAATAGAATAGCAGAACTCAGCATTAGATATATCATCGTGAGGCAGTGAGACACGATCACCCTCATCCTAAGGATCTCAAAAAGGACTGGTAGGGATTGGTAAACTCCACGAGCGGTAGTACAGTCAAGAGTCAGGACCCTAGATTGAGTCTAAACTCCATAAGTAGGATGAGTTTTATCCACGTTGTCCTTAGGTGGGATAGAAGAGATTCCACAGGTATCAGATATTCAAGGAGGCTTGATCTGAAATGTGAACAAATGAGAATTAGAGAAGATTTCAACATCCTAGACTCTACAGCCCAAAAATAGAACATAAGAAAGGAAGACATTCCTAAATGCCTTGTAACCCCTCCCTTATAAGTGTAGCGTGCTACACAGCCATAAAAGAGACTCTACTTGACACGGCTTTCTGGACACCCAGTGACACAAAACCTAGCTTTAATACCAACTTTATCATAACCCGAACCAGGACCTATCAATAATAGGTATCTCAAGTCCACCGAGGATCAGAGACCGCCTCTATTGCAAAGTCAAACAGAGCACAACACATCTAGCAGTGGATGAATTTCGAATATATAAAAAGATAAAAAAATATAACCTCAAAAGAACTGAGAATACCAAACAACCCAACCACAGTAAACCATAAAGTATCTAAACAATACCAATCATCAACCTAAGTCGGGCCATACCCCCAACAATGTCCAAAATAAATCTAAAAAAGAAAAAGCCTATGACATACTAAACCAATAAGTAATGGAGCTTCCAAAAGAAAGAGGCTTGCCACTTCAAGCTGGTATACGAACAACTCTAGAATCACATCATTGTGCAAGAGAAGTAGAAGTGCCTTTGAACCCTACATTGCATAGGGATATAACATCCAAGGACGGTTAGTGGGGTGAGAACTAACATGTAACTCAAGGATAAGGGGTAAAATAATGCCAAGGAAAAATCCAAATCAAAACCATACACGCATCATCATATACATACATAAATAACGTATCGGGATAGGTAACATGGTTTAGTATGATAATAAAATATTATCCTAGACTATGTAGCTCAACCGTCATAAACAAGCACCCATGGGCTATATAGATTTAGCTTCATCTACTGAAAGGGCCCCAGTGCATGTTAGCCATATAAACTGAAGGTATCAGGGAAGACCAGAGAAGTCCTCAACCCCACACCAGTCCTAGATACAAATATATCAATAGTGTGAACCATGCACACGGTCATCAAGACCAACCATCACATCGACAAACATGAATTTCCAGTATAAGTCATTTGAGACCCACACCTTTACAGCTTAGCTACATAACTTATTCATTAACTAAGGAATTATACATTAAGGCACACCATAGGTATAGTCATACCATTTAGCTCGTAAGCTCATAATTATGCCATTATAATTCCACTAACTTGGGGGATGCCTTGACCCTTTTTTTATTTATTAAATCAAATTTGAGGAATGCCTCGACCTCTCTTAGTTTATCAAATCAAATTGGGGGAATGCCTCAACCCCTTTGTTCATTAAATCAAAACATAGCCAAGAAGGCCTTCAAAAATCCATGTTCATTATTTAACCATTTATGTAATGCAATAGTATAGGTGAGTAAGTCAAACCAAGTGACAATTCCATAATTCAAAGCTTATTTACACAAGTGGGTTAAGGGAACACAAATGTTCAAAACCAGTTCCAAGTTTAAAACATCAATTTACCACGACCCCCGTTCCAATTCCCACACCCATGCACCCCATTAGTTCAAAACATTTAATTTAAAGCATGAACAACTCATGAAAACCATGGAAAATAATTCAAGGATTAACCATTCCAAAATCCTCAACCCATATCAAAATCCATACTCAAATCCATACAAATAAATCATTTAAAATACATGATTTTCATAAAGTAAGATTTGAGGGAGAGTAACATGCCTGAAAGTGTCATAATTATGGAGAGAATTAAATCCTTAGTAGCTCTAGATGCCAATTTCTTGGAAACCCTAGTGGTTTTACCTTGGGAATTAGGGAGAGAGTTTGAGAGTGTTTTGATTGTGTGATTTGGGTGCTAGTATTAATATTTTGCCACTAGCAGTATTCAAATAGATGGGCTTGGGAACCCCCAAAGAGACTACAATGAAGCTTTTTATGGCATATCACACAATAAAAAAAATTGTGTTCATTTATTATGACATTCTAGTAAAGGTTGTTACATTTATATTTCTAGTTGATTTCATCATTCTAAATTATGTGGTATATTTTAACTCATTTTCCAGCCTTGTGTACCTCCATATACCACTATAATCAACTCACAAAACATCCCATATCACAATACACCAAGGACTAGAGATCAACACAACACAATATCAAGAACGACTAACTCAAAACACGAGCTAAGACTAAGCTTGCTCATATTGAACATTAACATATTATTTTAACTCTTGGGTGGATTCAATTGACCAACACATATTATAAACAAGTTGTTCCAGTTATAAATATACAATTAAACCATTTGGAACTTATTTAACACACTAGAACCCATCGAGATAGACTAGACAAGCACCTAGCTCAAGCTAGTAACTCTAGTTTTCTCAATTGAACTCTAAGTTTCACATTTAAGTACAAACTTGTTTGAAAACACCCTTACACATTGTAATCACATTCTTGAAAACTTATATTCTTATTTATATCATCATCATCCATAAAGCACACAAATTGTCCCCAAAACAAGGCTAAATAAACTAGAATAGCAACACTAGAGTACATAAATACACCCAACATCACCACCCCATACTTAAAGCCTTGTTCATCCTAAAACAACTCTTAACTCTAAGCATCATCAGCTAAGAAAACTCTACATTTTTACTACGAGTAAGACACTTAAGCTAGTACTACAATGACTACAAAAGATGCAAGTTTCTACTCTAAGCATGTTATATACACAATTGAAAGCTCATGAACACTATTCCAAAATATCCTAGCCTCAAGAATTGACTCAACAAGTGGAAAACTTATGCTAATTGCTCAATACAAAACATCATTACAAATCACCCACATTCATCAAACATGTGCTCATAACAAGAAAGTTACCTATAATCACTCATATAAATACAATTTATAACACAATGGGTACAAGAATCAAGTTACGCTCACTCTCACAAGGAATTCACAAGATACACATAATGAACAATAGGCTTACCCTTAGTGTAGTACTCCACTAATATCAAAATGATGAAGCTTAAGATCAATAGGTCTTTAATGGTTGTAATGCAAGCTAAGGGACGGGTAGGAACTATTTTTGAAAAAAATAGTGACTGTCTTCCCAAAGCTCTTTAACATCACTTTATAAATTCAATTTAACTCTAACAACGAAATCACACCATTTTTGTCCACCCTATTCTCTTGTTTTTACCCCATCTTATTAAGCTCGTTTACATACACCATGGTGGGAGTATTCTATGCACATCTCATTAAATTTGAACAAATTTTTATTCTTTTAATTACTCAACTCCCCACCACAACACAACAATTCTTTTGACACCAATAAATATCACTTTGGGGATTCAATTTCAACTTTTTATTCTTCAATTTCACACTCCTTAACTCACTAATTTTATACTAAAGAGCTTAGGATCTTTGGATCAAATTAAAGTCTATTAAAGAAGGGATTAGGCTACTTATAAGGCTGCCAAAGAAAAAGATAAAGGCTCAATGGGGCTTACTAGGATTAAGCACAAAGGGTAGGTCAAATAGAAGGTAAAAACAAGGCTAACAAAGAAATGCCTATATCATCTCCTAAACTCACACTCTTTATTTCATTTTGCACACACACTAGGAAAGTTCTAGATATCACATGAAACAAGGAATGTATAACACCTCACACGCGCATGGCACATGCTTAACTCATGTAGGATCATTATAGACTTAATCAAATAATAGCAGGAATACGACTTTAAGCCAACAAGTACAGAAGTCATAATCATGAGGCTGGGAGTCTCAAAAGCAGTAATTCACTCAATCAATATGTTTTATAAACAAAAAACTTGCATCATGCAATCACTTATAGAACCAACAAAAATATCTCGCTTATTCATAACACAAAAAATTTTAAATTTACCCTAAAAATGGGAATTTGCCCACCCCACACTTAAAAATCTACTTCATCCCTAAAGTATACTTAAAAGTAGAGAACAAAATACTCCCTAAGGCCTCTAGGACTCGCTAGTAGCATCTTTAAACATCAAAGAGGTTCAAAGACCCCACACTTCGTCTTTTCCATGCTCCTTAGCTCAGGTTTTAAGTACTCAAACTTCCCATCAACCTGCGACTCAAAAAAATAAAAACTACGTGAAATAAAAAAACTAAAAACTAAAAATAAAATATACCTACTTAACTTGGGTTGCCTGCCAAGCAGCTCCTGATTTAGTGTCGTGGAAAGACCCAACTACAGCTTAGCCAAATTCCTTCATCCATTTCCTCACACTTAGAGAACATCTTCTAATTTGTTTTTGACATCTTGAGTGTGAACTAACAAGGCCAACAACATTATTAGCTTTAGCCTTTTCAGACTCATCCACTTATATCATGTTGGGCTTAGGTGGCAGAGGCTTTGGCTGCTTAATGAGGGTGTCTAAAGAGGTCTTTGGCGGAATAACCACCCCACACTTATTCCCTTTAATAAAAATAATCATGCATAGATTTTTATAATGGGATAGTGTGTTTAGTCATTTGTATACTTTGAAGACCACTTCTTTATCCTCCAATCTCATCGTGAGTGTACTCTCTCTTACATCAATCAACTCTCCTCCCATTGATAAGAATGGACACCCTAAGATGATTGGAACCTGTTTGTCAGCCTAAAATTTAGAACAATAAAGTCAGTAGGAAAAATAAATTTACCAACCTTTACGAGGACATCTTCTATCTCTCCTTTGGGACAGGCTATGCTCCTATTTTCCAACTGCAGCAGCACTGATCTCGATCTTGGCTTTCCCAAATCAAATGTATTGAATAAAGATAGGGGCATTAAGTTGACACTTTCCACTAAATCACTCAGCGCGTGGACCACCTCACTATTCCCAATCTGAATGGGGAGAGTGAACTTATTTGGATCCTTAAGCTTTTTGGGCATTTTTTGTGTCATTACAGCACTACACTCTTTAGTGAGTACAACTATTTCAACTTTCTGTAGCTTAACCTTATTAGCAACCACATCCTTTAAGTACTTAGCGTACTTGGGCATACTCTGCAAAATATTTAAAAGAGGAAGGTTAATGTGAAGCTCTCTAAATATGTCAAAGAACTTCTTAAAATATGCATCCTTCTTTGCTTTTCTATGCTTGTGTAGGAATAGGAGTTGTGGCATCTACTTCTCTACTTCTGTAGCAATTTTTGTTTTTAAGTACTCAAACCTCCTTGAATTTTTAGTAACTTTTCAGATACTTGTGGGGGAATCAACTCTGCATCCACCTCATTAGTTTTATTTGGAGGTTCTTCATTCAGTTTCTTACCACTTCTCAAAGTAATTGCCATTACTTATTTTGGATTTTTTGTATCTCATGAAAAACCACCTTGAGGCTTGGTATTTAGTATCTATTGTAACTACCCTAACTGATACTCTAAGCTTCTCGTGGCCATTTGTTAGTTCTTTACATCTGTAGCTAACTGTGTTTGATTAGTTAGAGTCTATTTTATCATCTCCTCCAAGTTGCTAGTTGACTGATTTCCTTATGCCTGTGGTTGCTGAATTTGTTGTTGTTGGGCATTCCACGGCTGATTCAGTGGCTGAGTCTGCAACTTTATGTTGTAGACGTTACCATAATTTTGCCTTTGAGTATTACCCACATACATCACTGACTCATGATTGGCAGCACATATAGTCGTTGAACGGCCTTTGTTACCATAAACTTCACACCAACCTGCAACTTGTTGGATCACATTAATTATGGTTACAGGCTGTCTGGCAGCCAATTTTATATTGCTGAGCTGCATCGTCAATTGATTTTGTAATGCAGTAATTTAAGCAGATATTTCAGTAAACTGATCCACTTCCAAAACACCTGCAACCTTTTTAGGAGCACTCCTTGAGTCTGAATTCCACTCAGGATTACATTGTGCAATTCGATTTAACAAAGTATATAGCTGATTATACATCATCTCCAGAGCTTGACCACCTACATCTGAATCTAATAAAAAAAATTATTGTGGTCAAGTACCTCTATGAAAGTATGAGCTAGTACCTCATTGGATTGTTAATGATGTGGATAGTCCTAAAGAAGTTCCTTGAAACGCTCCCATGTATGACATAATTTTTTGTCTGGCTTTTGTTTAAAGCATACAATCTCACTGCGAAGTCTCGAAATCTTTTCAGACAGGAAAAATTTGATGAGGAATTTTCATTCCATGTCGTCCCAGAATATGATTGAATTTTCCAGCTCAGCATTTAACCATTTTTTTGCTAACCCAAACAGTGAAAAGGGGAACAGTGCCATCCTCACATAGTCTACATTCACACCCTTGAGGATGAATGTGTCACTGATTTCCAAAAAATTTCGCAAGTGGACCTGTGGATGTTCATGTGAAAGCTCGATGAAATGTCTACTACTAATCAGAAGCTGTACCATATTCTGTTAGAGCTTAAAATTTCCTCCAACTTTCGACTTCTAAAATAGGGAGGTCAAATTTTTTGAAAGTGGGATTGCCACTTCTCTAACAGTCCTGCGGACTGCTTGTTCATCATCCATGATAGCAGGATTATCTTGATCTTCCTCAATTTGAGAAAAATGGGGAGAAGGATTGCTTCTCTACTTCATTGATGGAATAACTTCTCAGGCTCGGGGCTTGGTTTAACCAATTTTGAGCCTTAGCTTGCTTACTACTTTGAAACCCTATTTTCTGCAAATACGAAACCATGACCAAGCGTAAAACACCAAAGTAATCCAAAAAGTAAAACTAAAAATAAAATAGTTGCCAAATTACAAGTCCCCAACAATGGCGCCAAAAACTTGATAGTGCCCAAGAGCACATACAAGTGTACGTGGTCTACCAAGTAATATAGTGACCTTCAAGAAAGACAAATATCAATCCCATAGGGACTTGTTCTAACAACTATTTGATTTCAGTTCATAATTTAGATCAATCTAGTACAAACATAACCAAACAAGAGTTTTGAATATTTGTAAACTAAAGTAGACAGTGCGTAAAATAAAAGACTTAAGACAATCAATAGAGTAAAGCCCAGGGTTAAAGCACTTCAAACAATCATACTATGTTATTAAACTTCATTCGTTAACTTGCTTATCTTAGTTGTTGATTCGTAGGGTTAATTGCATAATCATCATCTCTCAACCTTTAACCATTTACCTAATTTAAATATTACAACTACATTATTGAAAGGGGATGTAATAATCCAATTAAGTTCTTTAAGCTATCCTCCTACATATGAATCAAGTAAGGCTTCTAGATACATCCCAGTCCTAGACGCTAATTCGAATTTCTTATTTCACAAAAGAATAAGAACTCTACTTTGTTCATCCCACGTTCTATCTCTCTATTCCTTCTCCAGAGATCACAAGGGTTAACAATATATGTATTCTAAGGGTGATCGATCCTCAAAATAATTAAAATAAGAATAAACAAGCAACCAAATATGATAAGAAAATTAAATAAAATTAATCCAAAACAATAGTAGTCATGTTCTTGGATTTAACTCCAGAAAGGGAGTTTTTAGCCACTAATAGTCATAATCATCAACCAAATAATTGTATGAAGGATCAAAACCATAAAGAAGCTAAATTAAAGAATGAAAAAACCTAAAAAATAAAGTTGTAAGTAGCCTCCTCTCTTGCCCAAGTCATCCCAGGGCCTAAAAGATCTCCAAAATATGTTTTAATACATTTTATTTATATTAAACCAATCATAACTGTGTAGGAATCGGATTTTAGGTTATCTTTTTATAGTTGGGCACAGATTTCTCGCTTTTGAACTTCATCGCATCGCGATAGAGTGATCATTGTTATAAGCCTGCGATGCACCATAATCACATTAAGTTACTTAAAATTGATAATTGTTGATTTCTCCATTGTCGTGACGTGCCAACCATCCCATCGCTATTAGCACCGCAAAACACATCTAATCGCAGTGAGCTCCCAAGCGTCCTCTTCTTGTCAGGTTATGTCTTGTGCTTCCGTTGGTCCACTCCAAGCTTTTGTGTGATGTTTCCACTCATTCTCCAGCCTTGTATACCTCCATATACCAAATATACTACATCACAATACGCCAAGAATTAGAGATCAACACAACATAATATAAAGAACGACGAACTCAAAACACGAGCTAAGACTAAGCTTGCTCATGTTGAACATTAACTTAATGTTTTGACTCTTGGATGGATTCAATTGACCAACAGATATTATAAATAAGATGTTACACTTATAAACGTTTAAGTAAACCATTTGGAACTTATTTAATACACTAGAACCCATCGAGATAGACTAGACAAGCACCTAGCTCAAGCTAGTAACACTAGTTTCCACTATTGAACTCTAAGTTTTCCATTTAAGGACAAACTTGTTTGAAAATACCCTTACACATTGTAATCACATTCTTGAACACTTATATGCTTGTTTATATCACCATCACCCATAAAGCACACAAATTGTCCTCAAAATAGGGCTAAATAAACTAGAATAGCAACACTAGAGTGCATAAATACACCCAACATCATGTCTATGTCCTTCTAGCATTGTATGATATTGGTATCTTTTATATGGTGAAATACACTGTTAAGTTATTTATGGATGATTTGTCAAAAGTAGGTGATTCATTCGAGTCATGCCTGGTTCACTTAGGTAATATGTTGTGATGATGTGAGGACATCAACTTGGTATTGAATTGGGGAAAATGTCATTTTATGGTAAAATAAGGTATAGTGATTGTCCACAAGATCTCTAAAAATGGGATTGAGTTTGATCATGTGAAGACTGAAGTGATTGAAAAGTTTCCACCAATGGTCTCTATAAAGGGTGTTTGAAGCTTTTTAGGGCACGTTAGATTTTATCTCGACCCCTATCATTATTGCACCTAACTAGTCCATGCCTTTTGAAATTATATGTGATTCTAATGGAGTGGCAATTGGGGAAGTTCTAGGCCAAAGGAGTTAAAAGATTCTCCATCCTATCTATTACACTAGAAATAATGTAGCTTAGAATAATTATATTTTGACGAAACAAGAGTTAGTTGTGGTGGTTTTTACTTTTGAGAAGTTTAGAGCTTATTGGCTTTGTACTAAGATGATTATGCACACTGATCATGAATCTCTTTGGTACCTAATGGATAAGAAATATGCAAAGACAAGATTGATTCGAGGAGCACTTCTGTAACATGAATATAGCTTTGAGGTCAAAGATCAAAAGAGGACTGAAAATCAAGTGGTTGACCACTTATCCAGACTTCAGAAAGAGGCAATACTGAAATTCAAAGATAAGATTAACATTGATAATAAATTTTGGATAAGCAAGTATTGGCAACATCATAAAATTTGGTTCCATGGTTCACAAAATTTGATGCTCAAAACATGGAAATTTATTGGTACTTAAGTATGTTTACATTGATATGATGTGCTTTTAGTGTTTGTGCATCAAAACAGGAACCAGCATTCTAAAACAAAGAAAAAGTTTGGAAAATAACTAAGTATTACCTCATAAAAGTTGTTCATGAGTCTTAGAACATCCCATAAAGTGTTCTTTCAGTTTGTGAAACATTACCAAAAGTTGTAAAAAATAACCTAGTATTCACGCAGGTTTCCATGACTTATGATCCAATTCAGGACTCATCTAATAGGTTATGGGCGGTAACCTAACAAGTGTGTAAAGAGGTTGTCATTCTACAAGGCCATCTCATAAGCTATGGACTTGACCATGATCCATGGGAAGACTCATGTAAACCTGGAAGAAATTGAGTCAAGAAGACCAAGATCAAAAACCCAGGAAGACCACGGGTTGTATTATCCAATTCACGACCTGTGGAAGCTTTCTAATCCTACTTTTCCAATTGTTTTAGGATAGGTTTTGTAATGTCTATAAATACTTTTTGCAGTTTTCTTTTACAATTTACACACTCTATAGCCTTAGTAAAGTATTACATTGTTTGTTTTTACATTATTCTTGGGTTTTGGGAGATTACTGATACATTGATTCTTGAGTATTAAGTTTCTCTTTGATAATTCAAGATTCCAAATTTCTTTCACTTACTTCGTAAGTTTATGATTATGAATTCTTACATAAATTCTCATTATGATCTTATGAACATGAGTAACTAAATCTCATGATTGGGGTCGTGAGAACCATGATTAATTAACAAAGTAGGTTAAAGTACATAGTGATTCTTGAAAGGTGTTGTATATATACCATTTACCCCTTCATATTGGTTGCCTTTTTAACGGTCGCCAACATTAGAACTCACCTTATTCTTACTTGCTAGATCAAAGGGGTAACAAATGGAAAAATGGATTAACAATGAAGATTTAAGGCTATCAATCCTTATCTAATAGCTTGAGCCTTATCCATGGGTAGCTAATCCAAGATTAAGAGTAAGGGTTAATGCAAACACTCATAAACTGACTAGGCGACTGAGTGATATTCATCTAAAATCACAACTAACCGTTAAGGTGAATCAAACATATCAATTTTGCGTGTTAAGTACTAGGATAAATCACTAGTACTCTCCAGTTACTAAGTTTATGAAATCATGGGGAACACAATCCTAGTCCATTCTTATTAATTGTCATAACACAAATTGATGACCGTTTACTTGCTACTACAATTTGTAAACCATTTACTTCTTCTTTTAAAACCCCCATTCAAAAATAATAGATTCATAGTTACGATAACCGCATTGACCTAGCTTCTAGTCATATTCCTTGTGGAGTCAAACCCAATCTGGTTGTGTTCAATATTTGATCAATGATCACATTATATTTCTTTACAAGTCGGAGAATATAGTTTAGAATTTAATCAATTATATTTATTTGACTATTAGTCCTTGTTTCCTTGTTTTATTTTTCTATTGTTTTTGTTTTGCAGGGGACAAGCTTGTGTATGCCCAACACTCAGAGTCAAGGATATCTCATGATTTCAATTTATCACAAACTTGAAAGAACTTTGAGGAGAATAAATACAAAGGTATGCAAGATACTCCTAAACAAACCATAGCCTGGATGTTGAATTAAGAACAACGTCTAGATCATAAAGCTCGGCTAGCTAAAGAGCAAAACTGTACTTATTATCACTAGTACACTATATTTACTGAGGTATGAAATCATGGAGAACACAATCCTAGTACATTCTTACTGATTATCACAGCATAAATTGATAATTGATTATTTGTTACTACAATCAAATTTGCCCGACGTAGAGGAAACCAAGAAAGCTGCATAAGTGAATATATAACCTACAGAAAAGTGAGGTAATCCAACCAATCAAATTTTTTACTTGTTCTTCTAAAACCTCTCTTCAGAAACAATAGATTACTAGTTAAAATAACCACATTGATCTAGCTTCTAGCCATATTCCCTGTGGGACGACCCCAACCTTGTTTGGGTTCTATATTTGATACTTCTTTACAAGGTGTAATTTGGGTGACATCAAACACCAAACAATGGTCATCTTTACCAAATGTTAATCAAAGTCAAATTTGAACCTTAAATTTCCAACTTTCAAACCAACTATTCAAAATCCATTTGAATGCCTCAAGACCTTAAGGCATTTGAAATAAGAAATAGGTATTTGATTTGTTGTGGTGGATGAACGAAGTTTTTTGGTGAGTATATGTATAGTGAATTTGCTACAAAGAGGTGAACTACTTCAAATCATAAATCAAACCAAAACTATGAAGCATTAGATTATGTGTGCGTTTAATCGTATGTTTATCTATACTAGTCTCTCGGCATGTATATATTGAGTCATATAGTAATTTTTCCAGAAATATTTCTTGAGTGTTTATTTTGCAATAGTGGTAAATAAAGCATGGGGTCGAACAATCACAAATGTTGAATTATATCTCTCAAAACATATTTTCTCACATGATCATCTTTATATTGCACTTTCAGAATATATTTTAATGACGATAATAAGTGTTCTAATTATGGTAGAACAACTGAAATAGATTAAAATAACGTATAAGAGACTAGTATAGATAAACATGTGATTATGAGAACATATTAATCTAATGCTTCTATACTCTTTTTTTGATTTTCTGTTTTAAATAGGTTGCCTTCTCATTGCCAAGACATTATCTGTATGTATGAATATTAACCAAAAACCTCACTCATTCGCCACAACAAATTTAATTTTTTATTGTTCTTTTTTTTTTTTCATTCAATGGATTTTCTAGTTCAATACCCACAACAAGAATAAGATCATCAATATCAAATGGGAATTTGAAGAGTTGATTTAAAAGTCCTAAATATTAGAAATATAGTAAGAGATTATTTTATCCAATAAGAAATCTATTTTTTCTAAAGGAGAAAAAAAACTGAATTTGTTAAAGGAGTTTAAGGCACAAACGTTCTGTACATGCGTTGCACGTGTGTTTTGCGTAGATATAAAATTATATACAAAAAGTATGAAGTAAATACTTTGAAACTGAAGTTGCAATATTTGTAATATTATATTCATTTGAATGACAAATTATTTTTTTCTTATAATTTTAGTATATGTGTTTTGCACATGTATGCTTTATCAATTTCTTTATGTAAGGAAATGTGGAATTGATGAGAACGTCACTCGTTTCATTGGTCCAGGAGAGATGAATTGGAGGTTCTCATCCGGAGTCTTGTGTATAAGAAAATGCCATTAAAAAATAAAGGCAATCTCTATAGAGTAGTGGTTAAACCATGTTATATGAGGCGGAGTGTTCACCCATCAAGGACTCTCACATTTAGAAGATGAAGTTGCAAACATGAGGATGTTGTATTGGATGTGTGGTCATAGTAGAAGAGATAAGATTATAAATACGAATATATGAAATAAAGTAGGATTGCCCTTGGTAGAGGGCAAAATTTGGAAAGCGAGGCTGAGGTGGTTTGAACATGTAAAGAGGAAATGCATAAATGTCCCAATATGGAGATGTGAGAGGTTGGCTATGAGTGATTTCAGGAGAGGAAGAGGTAGAATAAAGAAATATCAGAAAAGGATCTAATATACCCTTCAACTATTGAAAATGGTACACAAATACCCTCTTTCCACCTTTAGGCTCAAAAATACCCTTCCATCCATCTATTTGGCTCAAAAATACCCTTAATGTATTAGAAATGGCTCAAAAATATCCTTCTTCCTCTATTGGTTCAAAAATATCCCTACATCCACCTATTTGGATCAAAAATACCCTTAACATTAAATTTAATTCTAAAAATATCTCCTCCTTTATATTATATTATTTTTTTGGTTTCACGTAGGGGTAATTTTTTTTTTAATTAAAATTTTTTAATTATGATATTATATATTTTTTGGTGGAGTAGATATGAATTAATTAGTATATTATTTTTTTTGGTTTCATGTAGTGGTGGGCTTTTTTTAGTTACAATTTATTTTATTATTATATTATTTTTGGTTTTTTTAGTTACTACTTTTATTATTATATTATTTCTAGGTTTTTTTTAATTATAATTTTTTCTTATTATATAGTTTTTGTGGGTTTTACGTTAGGGGTGGATTTTTTTGTTAATTATTATTTTTTTAGTTTTAGGTTGGTACCAAGTTATCAAGTAATTTATGGTACATCATAATAGCTATATTTATGGTAATTTTTGTTTTTTTAAGAAAAATATTTTTTCTATTTTAGGACTCTTAATTTTCCTATATGTTTTGGGTTTCATATTTATATATTTTAGGACTCTTAATTTCATTCTATATATTTATTTAATGAAATAAAAATTAAAGAAAAATATTAAATGATTTTATCTATTGTAAAGTCTTCTAAGGGAGAATGTTTTTTTAAAAAAAAGTTTTTTTTTTTGGTTTCATGTAGGGGTGTTTTTTTAAATTACATTTTAATATATATATATAAAGAAAAAGATTAAATGATTTTATCTGTTGTAAAGTCTTCTAAGGGAGAATGTTTTTTAAAAAAAAGTTTTTTTTTGTTTCACGTAGGGGTACTTTTTTTAATTACATTTTAATATATATGTATATATATATCATTACTATTTTTCTTTGTATTATTACTATTTTTATGGTTTCATGTTGGAGAAGGATAGAAGTGTAAAATATTATGCATTCTTACCTAAATTAAATAAAGACTTAAATTACTTTCAAGTTTTTTTTTATATATAAAAAGTTCAAAACCTAAAAAGAACTAAAAGTCTTCAAAAGTTTACCTAAAATATGTTTTCTAATATTTGAGCACACATAGACAATCATTAACTATGAGAATATTTTTCCTTTGCTAATTATCCTATTTAAGAAATTCTTTTCTAATTTTACACTTAAACATTAATTAATTCTTTTTAAATTTTTATATATAACTAAAAAAATTAGTAAAAAGAGGACCATTAAATTGTGAATGAATTTGAGTCTAATTACATGTGGACCAATAAAATAATGTCATGTATTTAATTTAAATAAAATTATATTTCACATCAGAATTTGTTAAAAGGAGGAGACATTTTTGGACTTAAATTTAATGTTACGGGCATTTTTAATTCAAATAGGTGGATGGAGGGGTATTTTTGAACTAATAAAGGAAGAAGGGCATTTTTGAGTCATTTCTAATACATTAAGGGTATTTTTGAGCCAAATAGATGGATGAAAGGGTATTTTTGAGTCTAAAGGTGGAAGGAGGGTATTTATGTACCATTTTTAATAGTTGAAGGGTATATTAGACCCTTTTCCAAAGAAGTATCTGTAGGCGGTGAATAGATAGAATATGACATGATTTTAGCTTACCGATGACATAACCTTAAATAGGAGTTTGTGGAGGATACAAACTAGTGTAGAAAGTTTAGGTAATAGTGCATTATCTCACTATCCATTTATTCTAGTAGTCATAGAATTGCCCATATAATTTCTTGCCTTTGATTTATTTTGCTTTCTGTTATTTCTTATACTTTGATTTTCATATTCTTTTGTTGTATATACTGCTCAATATGCTTTGTTATGTTTTCACTTTCATTACTTATTTTGGAATATTGTGGACTATTTTTTCTTAAGTCGGGGGTCTATTATAAATATCCTCTCTACCTCTAAGGTGAAGGTAAGGTTTACCTACTATCTACCTTCCCAAACTCAACCTTGCAGACTAAACTAGGTATGTTGTGTTTCTATATTTTCTTTTTTTTTTCATTTATAAAGTTTAGAAGAAGAGGAGTAGGAGGAACTCAACGTATTAACGTAAAATGAAAGTTACAGTCGCTCAAACCTTTTTTGCTATACTCTGCTTGTACTTGTGAGACCTAGGGGTGTGCATCAGTTGGTTCTTCGATTTTATGTGTTGTTGATTTGGTTTATCGATTTTTAATTTTTAAATATGTAAAACCAATAACCAACCAATAAGATATTTTCTTATCGGTTCCGATTTATCAGTTTTTGGTCCTTAACGGTTCGATTTTCGGTTTAACCAATAAGAAAATAGTTACAAAATAGAAATAGTAACAACTAAAATAAAAAAAATGAAATCTTAGTTACCGCCAAAATCCTACGCAATGCATTTTAGTTTACAAGAATCTTCAAACTTGAACTAAATGTTAGTTAGAAAAAAAATTAAATCCTAATTGTTGGAAGCTATAAATGCTTCAAGCTTTTCAATATGATAATAGCCGAGCTTTATATTGTGCCTTTGTTGCCTTGAATAGGTTAATACTTTATAAATCACTGAATTGTGAATAAGTAGTGCGTATAATATACATACATACACACACACACACACATACATATATATATATATAGAGAGAGAGAGAGAGAGATTTATATATATATATATATATAACATAAATAGGGATAAAATAATAATATAGTGTATCCTTATTGGACCGATAACTCAATAAGCTAAAACTGAAACTGGACCGTTTATCCAATAAATTTTTTATAAAACCAATAAAAATTGTTAACCCAATAACCCAATACCAATAACCCAATAATATTTTTATCGGTTCGATTTATCGGTCGATTCGATTTTTGCCCATCCTGGTGAGACCAATGGACCTACTGCTCTAATACAAATATGACCCGATCCAAAAATCAAGAAAGAGATCACATCTATCTAATCCACAGAGGTCGTATCTATCTAATCTACTGTCAGTAATCTAGCCAAATATCACAAAAAGTATGAAACAAAATACAAAACTATGGAGTTTAATAATTAAAACCATTACTGAGTCATAAAAGATCTTTTAATAAAACCTAGAAAAATATGGAACTAAAACAGAACTTTTTCAAAAATATGAGATTGCTAGTGCAAGCCTCTAGGAATTCAAGTACAACACCATAAATCACTAAAACATCTAAAAAGGGAGAAATGACATAAATGAAAATATAGAGTAATCCAGAAAGGTTGAGCATCAGGCAAACAACAACCTTAGAATATCAAGAGAAACTCTAACACCACTACAATCATCAGTCTGAGAGTCCGGAATCAAAGTATGCCCTACAACTAAAAAAAATATCATTCTATGCCATATAAAAAAAACACCAAAATAGGTTTTGTGCACTTATTAAGTGCACAATGCCTTTCTATTTTAACGGCAAATTCATTCACGGTGTCAGAGAAGGTCACACTTAGATTATGCACAATCCATAAAAAAATGAATTGTGCATTTATTAAGTGCACAATTCTTTTTAAAATAGATTGAGCACTTATTAAGTGCACAACTTTTTTTAAATAGATTGTGCACTTATTAAGTGCACAATTTCTATTCACTTTTTACAACTGGCATTTAAAGTGTTTATTATTATATATATGTATTTGTATATAAAACAAATTATAGTATGAATACGACAATTTGTTATAAGCATATATGACTTTTATTTTATTTTATTTTATGTTTTTAAAGGGTAATCTATTTAAAATACAACAATAATAATAATAATAAAATAAATTGTCCTTTAAAAACATAAAATAAAATAAAAAACATAAATAATAATAATAATAATAATAATAATAATAATAATAATAATAATAACAATAGTAATAATAATTGTTATAAGCTTTCAAGCTAAACAGTTTCACCATAATGATAATAATAAAAAGCATAGATTAAGGATGTTAATTACAAACTGTCCTTTTTTCTAAGTGTGGTTTTTAATTCTATTGTTACTTTGTAAGATAAATCTATTAATCTAAATAATATTATTAAATAAAATAATGATAAATAATTTTATTATATTATTTCATTGCCTTTTAAAAATTAGAAAAAAAGATTACTGTGATAATTTAAAAGTGGATGACTTTTTATATGATAAATAAATAAAAGAGTGATTTATGTTTGATAAACTTTAAAGTTAGATAATTTATATTTTAAAAAAATCAAAAAAAATTGTATGATAATTTTTTCACCCTATTTTATTCATGTTATTTGATTTTGTGTAAATAAATTAAAAAATAAAAAAGTATGACATTCCAATAAAAAGTGAAAAGGATAATAATTACACGAAACTCAGAATGTGCACTTGTCAAATAATGAAAAGCCTCACACAAATATGACATGACGCACCTCATCCACCATAAATTTTTTGTGTTAAGAGTATTTGTACTTTAACAGAGAAATACTATTATATTCGTCAAAATACAACATCATACATAGACGATTCTCTTTCAATGACACAAAAGGTAAATGAACATCATCAGATTACATATCACACTAATGCTCAAAATTAGCTTTAAGATCCTTTTGGCCTTCAGCTCCTTTTGTTGTTTGTTAGTCCTCTTCAACAAGCCCAAAATCACAACAATCCATTGATTATGTAAAAAAGTGAACAATATAAATAAATGGATTGTGCACTAAAAAAGTGCACAATCAAAAAATAAATAAATAAAGTGAAAATGTCATGCGTAAAAAGTGAATAGAGATTGTGCACTTATTTAAAAAACATTGTGCACAATCTATTTTAAAAAGAATTGTGCACTTATTTAGTGCACAATAAAAAAATGAATTGTTCACTTAATAAGTGCACAATCCATAAAAAAATGAATTGTGCACTTAAAAAGTGCACAATCTAAGTTTGACTTTCTCTGATGTCGTGAATGAATTTGTCGTTAAAATAGAAAGGCATTGTGCACTTAATAAGTGCACAAAGTCTATTTTAGTATTTTTTTTTTTAGTCTCTGATGCCGTGAATGAATTTGTCGTTAAAATAGAAAGACATTGTGCACTTAATAAGTGCACAAAGTCTATTTTAGTATTATTTTTTTATATGACATAGAATGATTCTCTTTTTAGTTGCAGGGCATACTTTGGTTCCGGACACCCAGCCTCAAGTATCCGGTTCAGAACCTGCCCAATGAGATACAGAAAGAAAACAAGTGTGAGTACTACTCAAGTGCACTCAGCAACGTCATTGACCCAAATTTAAAGTGGTGGTGAGAGTCAGTCGTAAACTACCATGTTTTGATACTTCTCACGTACAGCTCTCATGTTAAATAAAGATAGTCTCGAACTAGGAGCTAATGTCAGCAAAAACATATATAAATCAAATACAGACATCTCAAAATAATACAAATCAATATAGGAGTACTAAAATCACTTTCATGATCACTCAATAATTTCGCACACTAACACAATGCAATTCAAGTAAAATAATGTATATGATGAGTGCCTCCTATCTGATCAGAATTTGTATATATTTATTGTTATAGTGTAGCTATCTGAGGAAAATGGACTCATGAAGTCCATATATTATCTGAAAATAACCTCTGACTCGTCTGAAAATAACTTCGGACACATTTGTTAGCACCACATCATCGACGAAGTCCTCGATAACACATCAAAATCAGTGCAGAACAATCAACCATATAAGGAAAATAATAAAAATATGATCAAGTAAGCAATACATATGCCAACTTTTCGGTATCAGCCATCTGGACACATATTAGGCAACAAATATAAGTATTTTCACCGATGCTACAGATAAAATCAGGCTCACAAAAGCACATAACTCAACAAAACAGCGACACGGTCTTAAATTTCTATAATATAATATGGATATCGGTATAAATGCTCATCATTTCAGTTACACGGGATCCTCATTATCCATTAACATAGTCAAATAATACACTAATACTTCAAAAATGAATTAAAGAATGTCTCGATTTTCCTTAATTGAAGCCCGACAAGTCAAATGCCAACTTTACCTTTTCTTAAAATCTTCAGAAGAGCTTAATCTGATCAAATACATATTATACATACGAAAATGAATCAATGTACACCTATGTTGCTATACTTTTATCTCAAATCTTAAAAGACAACCCAAAAGTAAATCCCAATCCCACAAGGGGAAGGGACAAACAACATCCTCCTTCACAAATGCAATGACCCTACGTGAACCCATAGGAGGTATCAAAACAATTGAAAAACCAGCAAGACCAAAAAGCTAGGATTTTTTCAAATGTACCCTTGAATTTCGTTTACAATCCGTGAAGATAAATAAAATACATTGATAGAGTGAAAATGAGATTTCGAATCATCAAAACTCTGAACTGAGGTCATTTTGACCAAATATTAACCGAGGTCAATTCTTAAGATCTAAATTTTTAATTTTCTATCAACCACTCAAATCACACCCAAAGACCTCGGATCTAAACCAACGGTCCAACTAAAACAAAAATTAGCTTTTCGGCCTAAGAAACCGTCGAAATTTTACTCTGAGCCCATCTTCATCAAATTCTATCTTTGGTGAAACTTATCAACTTTCCAGCTTTTTAAAATGAAACTCGCCCAAACTCGTCCAACCACCTTAAAAACCACGATCACTCCCACAGATCATAAATATCATATTGAAGCAACAAGAAAGAGGTGAAACAAAAAAAAATATACAAAATCACAAAACAGTCATGAGGGTTGATACATAAATTCTTCTTTATTAAAGTATATAAAAAATTTTAAAATTTAGAAATTTAAAAGTGATTAAGATTTTACCTTTTAAGAAATAATTATGCGTTGAACCAAATCATACTTATAATGCTTTACCCACAAAAAAAAAACTTATAATGCAAAATAACTTTATTTTTAGAATTTTTGAAGATACAATTTTAAAAAACTGGCAATCCAGTGCACAAAGAATTTGTGTTAACACGATCCGGGGAAAGGTCACACCCCAAGGAGTGCCAAACAAAAGACCTACTCTCTCTGTTTCGTTTTACTAGCCCTTTACTAAAAAAAAATTATTTTAATTTACTTGTCCTAATCATAAAATTAAAAAAAGTTTTGTCATTTTCTTTTAGTACTATCTTTATTATTAAATGATTATATAAAGTACTAATAGTCAAATTTAAATTTTAGAAGTATAATTAATGAGGTTAGTTTAGTAAAATTAACTCCTAATAAATATTTTCTTAAGGAAAATGTAGGTCATCATGGTCAAGTGGAATGAAATAGAGGGTGTGTCCTAATGCTTTTGAGTCTTTCTTAATGTGTTGGCATAACAATTCCTTAATAATCAATTGCAAATAAATAATACATTTGTTTCATGACATTAATTTATTTGTCATGTGAAGAACAAGGATATCCGAAAGTTTTTTGATGATATTTATGTCAGTGAGAAGTGAGAAGGATAGAATTAAACGAAAAGAATTGAGTACTTTAGAAGTAGGCATGTTGGTGATGATCCATATCCCAAATGCTCGTTTTACCATATCGTTTAAGTTCATTTGGAGACTATATATTACAAGCTTGTTTGAATTTCAGTTTTCTAGTTATTATTTTAAAATTTTGTTGACAACGAGCGTTCGTGCTTCTTTCAACTATTCCAAATGTTTCAGTTGTCTTTATTTGTGAAAAAAAAAATCTATTTATTAATGCCAAAAAAGTCTCTAATAAATCGCAATACAATTTTATAAGTGTTAATTATTAAAATGAATAACTTATACTATAGGTTTTAGTGTAACATACAATTTTTATTATAATGCATCTTCATAATGCTTATATTGATATTAAATGCTAATTTATTAATAATGAATAATTAGGGGTGAACAATTGAACCACAAATCACATCAAATCTCAAATTGAGTCAAATCAAAGAAAAAAAACGATTAGTGATTTGGTTTGACTTAATTTGATGTTGGTAAAAAAGTCCAACTATTATTAATTTATTTGGTTTTAATTAAAAAAGATCAAACTGAACCGAACCAACCAATATTATATTTATACAATTTTTAAATATATTTAATACATATAAATATTTACTATCATGTAGTTTATAAATTTGTCTTAAACTTTTTCATTGTTTTTATATTTAAACATATTATTTCAAGTTTAAACTTAAAATTTTGAATCATCCAATAAGTTTTATAGCTCGTAGATAATAGTAACTCAAATAAAGCTGGAGCCCGTTTAGGATTGCTATTAAAAACTACTTATTTGAGAAACATTTTTATAAAATAGCTTTTCAGAAAAACGCTTTTTAAAAAAAAAATTGTATTTGGTAAATTCAGTAGAAAAGTGCTTTTGATAAACAGATTGTATTTGAATAATCTTTTTCAAGAAATGTTTTTTTGATACAAATGACCAAAAGGACATTATCAATAGACTTTTATTACTAAAATTAATTTATTGAGAAAAATTATTTTAAATAATTATTATAATATTTTTAATAAAAAATTTATTTGTATTTAATTAAAAGGTACGTATTCTAAAATTTTCAATCAATATTTATATACATAAATACATCAAAAATATTAAATAATGATATATTAATTAAATAATTAAATATCACTTTTCATGAATTATTTATTTTAAATTAAAGATTCAAAAAATAATTTACAAGTGTTGTCAAAATACAATCTTGTAACGTGATTCATCTGTCATTTGTTATCATTAATAATAAAAAATAAAAAGTTATATATTCTTCGGTCATCATCATCAATGACATTTTCAAATTTATTTTAAAAAAAATGAGTGAAAATCAACTAATAACATATAAATCATAAAATAAAATAAAGAATTATGATGTAAATAAAATTTTAAAATAAACTTTAATCAAACGTATAAGATATGTTAATTAATTAATAAGGAACACACACATATATA
>NC_061113.1:111692631-111714588 GCF_002878395.1 Capsicum annuum | reverse complement strand
ATATATATATATATATATATATATATATATATATATATTCTCAAAATAAGTGCCTTTTTTTTGAAAAAATAAGCAATCCCAAGCATGCACTAATCCTAACAAAAACATTCAACTAAACACTATGAATGACAATAATATGAATATCTATTCTTTAGTTTGGCATAAATGCTTAATCTAAATCTAAATTTTTATTTAATATTTAGTGTTATTTTTTGATGAAACACCTAATATAGTTATATCTTGCTAGGATAAAAAATATTTAAAGCACAAGTTAATTATATATTTGTAAAAACGCTTTATTCGAAAAAAATTCACAAACCCCGAGAAAACCAAATAATCCAAAAAAATAAATAAAATTAAACTAAAAAAACTTGAATTTATTGGTGCGGTTTGATTTATAGATTTATAGACCCGATAAAAATAATCTGATTTAGTATTTGAAAAATCGAAGCCAACCCGATACATGTACACTCATATGAATAATATAAATTTTTGTAATAATTGACATAAAATATAAATGCATGCATTGAAGTGTCTATGTAAAAGTGTAACTTTTTTACACTTCTATTTCTACTGTGCTTTTTTGTACTGAAACAAGTATTATTATAATAAGTAAAAATAACATAAATCCCAACCCTATTAGAATTATTTACACTCTCTACTACTTCCTTAATTATTTTACTCTCTCTCCCGATTTATATGCATAACAAGACCGACATATACATAGAAATCTTGTCTATGTATTTTTAGAGAAAAATGAGATTTTTGTAATACATTTGAAGAGATGAGATTTTTTGTAACAAGTGAAACTTAAGTTATGGATTTGTGTAATTTTTAATTATAATAAAGTGGAGGAAAAACTATTGGATTGGATCAAACTTTTAGACAGAATAATTTATCAATTTATCAATTTGAAATTTATTTCTTTCTAAATTCTTATATTGTCACACTAACAAGGCCGGTTCATATACATAACAAGTATGACAAGGCCGACATAGATATTACAAAGCCGATTCATATACATAACAGGACCGACATATACATTGAAAGCTATGTATATGTATTTTTAAAGAAAAATGAGATTTTTGTAATACGTTTAAAGAGGAGAGATTTTTTTATAATAAGTGAAACTTAAAGTTGTGGATTTGTGTAATTTTAAGTTATAATAAAGTGGAGGAAAAACTAATGGATTGAATCAAACTTTTAGACAAAATAATTTATCAATTTGAAATTTATTTCTTTCTAAATTCTTATATTGTAACACAAACACATCTTTAAATTTTATTTATTTTATTTTTAAAATTTTTGTTCTTGTTAATACTCCCTCCGTCCCATTTTATTTGTCCCAAATTGGAATGACACAACAATTAAGAAAAATAATAAATAACATGGTTAGTTTATCAAAGTATCCATATTAAATGATGTTTACATTTTAGTTTAAAGAAAAGGTAATTAACGCAAAGGGTAAAACATGAAAAGAAAAGTTTGTCTTATCTTGATAAGTAAAATGAGACAAGTAAAATGGGACATCAACTTAGCCAATTTGGGACGGGTAAAATGGGACGGAGGGAATATGAGGAACATGCGTGAGGCACATCACTAAGACAATTTGAATATAAATATGTCAAGGGGAAGAAATAAACGATTGTTCAAAACTCAAAAATATAAAGAACTTAATTTTTGAAATAATTTCAAAAAAGAGTTATTGAGATAGTGAGAAATCTAGACATAGATCCTCTGAAAGTAGATTTCAAATGAAAAATATCTATTAATGTTTTTTCTACTCTTTTTGTGACAACTATTTGGCCCTCACTGAAGTTTAGCTCTAGACCCCCCTACCAAACACCCCTTGAAAACTATAAGTAACGAGAGCAAAGATGAAGTGCTATGATCCTGTGTCCACTACACTATAAAAACTTGAAAGTGATCCAACTTGAATGGAAGATTTGCTACTATATCAAAACAGCAAAGGCTTGCTGATGTATACACTTATTCATTTCCCCTTACTAACAAATGTTTCCTAAGCATCTACTAAGAATGACTGTTTACAATTGATTTCACATAAGCCTACTAGCTAAACAGATCCCAGCGCAACCTCCCCCGCTCTCTCTCCGCGCATCCACCCTTTCATGAGAAGGTACAGTTCATATTTTACAAGCTGATAAACTAAATTCCCGGGGACATTGATTTTACAGAGTCATTAGGATCTACTAGCAAACTCCAGAGATTTGAGAAATGCTGAATTATCAGAAGACAGCGTTCCACAAAGCATTCTTGCTTTCCCCACAACGGCGATGAATCTCCTTAATCCTCTCTACAGACTTGCAAATACCACTTCAGCTCCAATAAAAGGAAACAACACAGATGTTGCCGTTTTGAGCTTTCCACTCGCAATCTGTTCAAACATATGTAATCAAAAAAGAGTAGACAACTTCATAAGTATCGGTCGGACCAAATAGGGTGATTAGGTGATTGATGAACAGAACTAAGGTCAGATGTATATATTCAAAGAAGCATTCAAGAATATTCCAGATGTTCATCCAGAGAAGCAAGCTAGGTCAATAAATGTGATTTCTCAAAAGAAATGTGATAAGCAACTAATGTGATTCCTATCTCACACGATTGGCAGAAAGGGTACGTAGGTCCAAGACAGCCATGTGGAAGAAGTAACTTTCCTGATAGATCACCGCTGCACATGTAAACTATAAAAGTCCAAGGTGGTGACGAGGAAGAAGGAAGAAAGAAGGTGGACACTTGGGTTCCTTAATCTGCATTAACAGATTGGTACACTAATCTCCATGAAGTAGCCCTTATATGTATATCTCGAGGCTACCCAAAATGTGGCAGGTAAGTCCTAAAAGATCCTAGGGAAGACATTTTCAAAGGGTCCCCAAGAGTCTATAGGTCACAAGACATTTCCTTGCAGTAAGGGTACATGTTTTAGTCATAATACAACACCAATTTCTAATGCAAGCTACCACTTCCATGTTAACAGAAAGGTAAAGCAGAGAATGAGACATAGAACTCTAATATAAGAGATCCTTTTCGTTTACACAAAATCATGAAGGACAATAGGGTTATTGGAGAATATCAGACGCATCAATCAAGCATCATATTTAAGGATGATAATAAGATCTATTTTGAGCATAGAAAACTCTAATATAAGAGATCCTTTTCGTTTACACAAAATCACGAAGGACAATAGGGTTATTGGAGAATATCAGACGCATCAATCAAGCATCATATTTAAGGATGATAATAAGATCTCTTTTGAGCATAGAACAATCATCAACTGACTCTCCCTTTCTTGTGGTTGACACTGACATAGACAAATACTAATGCTCGATGCAGATTAAGAAGTCATAACTATCATGAATCTTAAGGCTGACTGCATATGTAAAATAGAGAGTTGGAAGTTGTTACCAGGTGGAGTTCCACAACACAATTTACGGTCATCTATATGTTCCACATCCAATCCAATGAACCATGATCCCAATGTGACGTCCTCATTAGCGTACTTATGTAGAATATGCCTAGGAAATATATTTATAGATCAGAAAATGAAATGTGATTAACAAACAATCCAAGTTAAGAAAAAAATACTTACTGGTTTATAGATATATAAGTGGCCAAATCTTTTGAGATGGCATATAGCTGGCCTGTTGCATGTCGGAAGTACTTGTTACCATCCTCACCAAATTTCCAATGCTCAGGTTCATGATATCTCACTCCCCTACAAGTAAAAGGAGGACAAAAATGGAATAAATAAAGGAAATTTCTTCAGCACAAGTTCTGGTAAACCCTCTGCTTACTTCTGCGCAAGGACAGGACCAGATTTCATGCAGCCAATATACACACTGGGTTTTGAACGATGTATAGCTAGAGTTGCCGCAAGTGTTCCTGAATTTTTGAATGCATGCAGGTTAATAGTGCGAGCAAAGACAGTTCACTTGTAGCAATAGAAGCATGGTATTTAGAATCCAGAAAAGCTGCATTTACCTATATTTACATGCAAATCGTCATCAACTTTGACATACAAATCTGCATCCCAGAGAGAAATAGCAGTAGCGAAATAGCTCTTTGTCTTGGCGGATAGTTCAAGGTATCCCTCAACATGTTCCTAATGAAGTTCAATTGCAAGTCAGCTTTTGAGGAACAACTAATTATCTCCCCTTAACACTGTCCATAAGGGCAGGATTTCAAACAGGAGTAGACCAGAAAACATTGACATTACCAACCTCAAGAAATCTCCATGCTGGTTCTCTTCTGCTTCAATTGCTTTATCAAGAATGCCACCTGATGTTGCACTGCTGAAATGATAACTAATGAGTAACAATATAAAAGACCAAGCACCAGATAATAGATAGGATAAAGATAAAAGGGCAGCCCGGTGCACTATATATCTAACGTGTTTGATAACTAACTATTCAAGAAATTATGAACACCATCTCTTTACAATCAACACATTCATTTTTTTTCTCTTTTTTTTTTGGGAGAAAGGTAATAGTAATCATCAACACATTCTTGAAGAAATTTGTGGTAAATTCAAAGAAATATTTCATGGAGTAGCCTCTCGCTGATATAGAGAGCAACAAAAGAGAAATATGAAGAGTATTGGCCTATGCCGGCGAATCATTACCAGCTACAACATGAAGCTTGGTAACAACACCTGAAGGACATAAGACCTAATCTAGTGATCACATACCTGCATCCTATTACAAACTGCATCACAATGCCCTTTTCCTCCTCAAGTTTCTTTAGCTTATCACCTGCTTTACCACAATTCAAGAACTAAATTTTCAGGAAGCACCTCGTTGTATAGATGCGTACAAATAAGTCAAAATACATCGTTAATGAAGTTTCAAGAACCTTGAGGCATCCAGGTAGCACGAACTGAGTCTCTTCTCTTTCGGCTACTAAAGGCAGTGTTTATTCCTATGACCATCAGATATTTTCTCTTATTGGTTAATTCAGGGATATTCAGATCTTCAGTTATTGGAGAGCCAGTCATTATACAATCCTGCAAGGCCCTTGCTGCAGCTAATTCCATCTCCAGATCTGAGATTGCTTTATCCAGGGTTCTGCATTTTATTAGAGAAAAAGGTTATAAAAAGCTCTAACCATTTAACTACTTATATATATCAAAGCATGATTCTCACAAAATATACAAACAACAAGCATAAAAACCATACTGTGCAACATGATGCGCCCTTGAAGCTACCCCAAGAATATCCTTGGCTTCACTATGTACATCCTTCCGCTTAAAACAACAAGACCAAAGTCATTAACGCCTGACAAACATGACTACCAGGCTACCTAAGATTACATTGCTGTCTGCTTTTCTTGCATCATACTCAAAAAGTTGTAAGATCACCATTGACTAACCCTACCTTTTGATCATCAACCCGTGTTGTCCTTGACAGGCCTTTATCTTCAGGTACTGTCCACATTCTACGCCATAATAACACAATTAACAGTGAAGACAGACATGCTCACGGCATAAATCATAATGAATAAATTGGATAGAGTTGCTAAGAGGAAAGGCTGCTAGAAGAACCATTCTAACTTAAACACCACATTTTGAAACTTCAACACCACATTTTGAAATTAAAGAATAACAAGTCTCTATCACAACCCTCTAAATCTTTTCAGATAACCAAAAACTAGGCTAACGACATTGACAGCTGTGGTGCATTTAAACACCTATGTCAATAAATTTTCTTAAAATTGAAAAGCATTCACCTCCAACTAATCAAACCACCAAAGAAAAATATCCATAAGCGTATCTCTAATTCACCGGCCACAGGACCAACAATGAAAAACAAAAGCTTTGCAAGCAGTTGGAGGAGAACATATATTAGCAATTTCAGGTTCTAATCACATTTCTTGAGCAGATGTCTATTGGAAACAGCCTTTCTGCCTTGACCCATAATTTAGGAAATTATCCATATCAGCAAACACAGACACCAAAAAACAGAAAAAATGACAATAAACTGCAAGATTCAGATGGATAGACAAATACTTCGGTGTAATTCAAAAACTTCATAATCAGAACGAATTTATAGGTAAAATGTGGGGCACGTGAATCCAGGGGTATTCATGAAATTAGATAATTTTATGTGCATATTATTTAAAATTGATAATAGTATTTGTTGACACTTATGCCACGAGAAAGCTAAATGATGCACTTGGTTGAATGTTAAATTATTTCTCTAAAGGACTAAAGATCAATTTGGATAATTTTATGTACATATTATTTAAAATTGATAATATTATTTGTTGATACTTCTGCAGTGAAGAGCATCCCAGCACAGAAGCATCCAATACAGAGAAAAATAGTCCAATTTGGAGAAGCAACACCTTTTAAAGCTCTTTTGCTTTTCCAACTCATTGTATTCTTCATTGCATAACTAATCCAATTAGCAACATTCCAAGTCAACTCCTATTTCAACTTTCTCAAACAAAAAAACAAGAGGTCAGAAGAGACCATGGACACAAAAATTGAGGCAAAAGGAATCTCTGACTGCTGAAGTTTTTTTTAATGGATTTTTGAAGTGTCTCTTTTTTAAGTGGATTTTCTGTTGTGTCAACTGAGAAAGAGCAGGTAGTGTGTAATGGTTGAAGCAGAAGAAAGCAGGTATTCACAGTTTGCGAAAATTTATGTAATGGTATACAAGGCCCACATAAGCACAGTATTGAAGGCTTCCCTACCCACTTCTTTTCTCATTTTATTTTATATATTTATATTCCTCCCAATTTTAAATTTATTTTACATATTTAATTGCTTGATAAAAATAATTATAGTGGCAAGCTAAATATATAAAGAATATATACATATTATTTATATATTATAATTAATATATTAAAATGTAACCCGAGAGTTATCGAAAATATAATATTGTGGGTTAATTGACTAGCACATAATCACAAACGAGGCTCAGCTAGGCCTAAAACTCCAAGCAAAAGCAGAGAGAGTTTTCACTATGAAAACAATGAAAAAGTGTACAATGCTTTAGAATTTCCAACTACATTTCCTATATATAGATTCCCAGTAGTCCCTAACCTATAAGGAAAAGGTCTTCCCAATCCTATAACGATTATATTTTTCTTTCTCAAATCTATCAGTACAAAATTCAAGGTATTATTCAAATATTTCAATCAAATATTCTAAATTTGATTACTATCGAATTCATTAAACTCTAAGTTGCAAAATTTCAATTCATTTTCTGTCTGAAGACGCTTAAGTTTTCTTTCAGTCTGTCTCTCAACCATCTTCTTCTATATAACAAATATTGAAAATGCCTCATCTTTTATTTTTAGAAAATACACTCATACCATTCTTGAGTAATCATCAATCAAAGTCATAAATTACCTGATACCACTTTTGGGGGGAATTTCATTTGGACCCTACAAGTCTGAACATATATAATTCAATTTGTCTTTTGTCTTGTGTTTTGCCTTCTTGTTGAACTTCACCCGTGTTTGCTTACTAAACACACAATACTCATAAAAATTCAAAGCTTGATTTTTGAACTCATTTAACAAATTTTGTTTGTTCAAGAAAGACAATCCCTAGTCACTCATATGATCAAGTCGCAAGTGCCACAATTAAAACTGATCCAGAACACTCTTTCTAGAAGTTACAATTGTTTTTTCTTTAACTAAACTCGCTTGGAGATAATATAGTTTAGAATGAAGCTTGCCTTTTATGAGTACCATAGAATGCTACATTCTCTGAGTGAAACTTATACCATTGATCATCCAAATTTGAAAGAGAAACCAATTTCTTCTTCATTCGAGGAACATACCAACACTTTATATTTTTGATAATGTCATCGAATATTCTCAATTTAAAGTTATCAGTCCCCTCTACGCCTGATGGATTATCATCACCTAGGTAAATAGTTTCAACAGTTTGCTTGTAAGTTGCAAATCAGTTCTTGTGTGGACATAAGGAAAAAATTACACCAGAATCAAAAATTCAGGAATCGTGCCTATGATTAGAAGTCATGGCACAAACTTTTCCTACATAGTCACTGTTATTGAAATTATTACTAGTGTTAGTAATATTTGCTGAGTAATCAACTTTTTGCTTTCCTCCTTTCTCTGTAAGCATAGAACAATCTCTTCTATAGTGACCCTACTCCGGATACTCATCGCAGTTATGTTTTTTTGCTCAAGACTTTGATTCGGTATTTGACTTTTTCCTATTAAAGTATTTTTGTTGTGCTCTTCTCCTATTCACGAGATCTTCGCCCTTAGCTTTGCTATTCGAAAAGCTCTTCTTAAACTCCTTAGATTTTAGTGTATTACTAACATTATCTAGTAAGATACTGACTTTTTCATATAACAACATAGCAACAAAAGTATCATAAGATGGTGGTAAAGAACATACCACGATTAAAGCCTGATCCTCACTCTCAATTTTGATATCTATGTTCTTCAAGTCCATTATAATTGAATTAAACTCATCAAGGTGAGTTTTAACGGGTGTACATTCACTTATAGGAAGATTGTACAATTTTTTTAAGTAAACATGGTTTGTCAACGATTTTCTAATAGAATATACATCTTCCAACTTATTTCTTGTCGTTGTTGCAGATTCATTTTCAGTAATTTCTCGAAGAATGTTATCTGTAACGTTCATACAGATTGAACTCAAAGACTTCTCATTCAGATCTACTTTCTCTGATTCTTTCAACTCTTCTAAAAAAGCTTCCTCAATTGTCTTTCATAATCCTCATAACACCAGGGACGATCTCATTCTAATCTTTCATAGACCAAAACTACTCCCCCTCCCGTGATTAAATTTCTCAATTTCATACTTTAGTGAAGATGATGGAGATATCTTAGCCCTTGCTTATGTGTTGAAATTTCAACCTTGCATACCAAGTGTTGAAGAAATATTGTGGGTTAACTAGCACACAATCACAAACAAAGAAAATAAAGAAGAAAAGTAAATAAGAATTTAACAAGGTTCGACTTCAATTTAACTATGACTAGCTGAATTTAGCCTTAGTCCTATATTCGTATTCCATGTAAATGCCCCCATATGTTTGCGCAGAATTATTCTTGTTAAAATGCTTGGGACCAAAACAACCAAAATAATTTACTAGTAGTAAGTTTACATTTTAATACTTCTTTTTATTACTTCCTTATAATAATGGAATGGCAATTTGAGACTATAGGATTTAAAGAGTAATTTTAAAAATTTTCCCAAAAAATTGGGGCTTCTATTTTTCCATCTAATTGAAAGTTGATTTGTAATTTTGAGCTATTAACATTCGCCGCCTCCCCCCAACAAAGTGTAAGAACTACTCATAGCAAAGGACATAGACTACGGTCAAGGATATAAAAGAAAAGAGAGATACTGGTGATCCTTTTCGCTTCAATTTATGTTGCGTATAATATGTTTGTTAAGAAATTAATGTAACAAAAAAAAAATAATTCTTTTATTTATAGTTTTAATAACATCATAATATTTTTAAATGAAAAGTATATTATTAAACAATTTTAAATATATTGTATATTCTTTTTAATTAAATTATTATAAAATGTAGTATAATCTATTTTTTTTTTTTTTGTATTTTTTGGGTAAGGCATGGATTAGAAGGGTACTATTAGTGATTTTCTAATTGAACTGTAAAATTTAAATCCATTAATAACTACAAAAGATGGATTTTTACATTAACTACTAAATATATATTTTATATTACATTACAATAACAATATATAACAATCTACTCTCAAAGTGCAGTTTGAAAAGAATAATTGTAGTCAAATTTTATTTCTATTTTATAGGTAGAATAATTGTTTTTGATAAACTTCTAGCTCAAGATAAAAATTATGTAAAAAACAAGTAATAAAAATAAAAGAAACAATAAACAGTAATAAAACAAAATATAATAGCAGAATGATACTACAACAAACAATAACATGGGAGAAGGTAGTATGTGCACAATTTTATTCCTTTATAATAAGTTTGGGGAAGATAGTTTATATGAAATCTTATTTATTAATTACGTGTTAATTTTTTTTATTTTTTTTTATATATTTTAGGAAACTCATAATCCTTATTGGTTTAGGAAATCCTTTGTCCTAATAAATTTGAAAAAGAAAAATATAATAATTATAGGATTAGAAGAATCTTTTTGTTATAGATTTGACACTAGTTGAGATCTATATATAGGGGATGTACTAGGAAATTCTAAAACATTGTATACTTCTTCTTTTCTTTTATAGTAGAAGACTCTCTCTTTTGCTATTATTTTAAAATTGTGTTGAAAATAGTTTGTGAAATTTAAAGTTGTGTTATAGACGCACATTTTACATGAAAAAGTTTGATTTTGTTTTTAGAAGTGAAATTTCATCGAAAAATGGTTTGGCCCAATCAATTTTTGAAACTTAAAACTTTTTTGAAAATAAACTGACCAAATTTCATAACAAACAATATTAAAATTTTTTTCCTGAAAATCTCTTCCATAAACTTATGGTCAAACAGGAGCTCAATTTCAGCTAGAAATTATAGATACAATCAACTTTTAAGAGTATGAGAATATGTTACATAATAAGAAAACAAACTAACATATGACTAGATTGAGAGGATGGAGAGCGAAAATCAATTAAATTCTCAATATATTTATATATTATTAACTGAAAATCTCTCACATCAGCTGTGTAGATAGGAACCAACAGCTCACTTTATCTTGTTTCTAATTTTTCTATAATATTGAATGACTGATGCATTTTATATTATTATTATTTGTTGTGTATATCTTAATAGGTAGAGAATATAGAATTTGTATTACTCCTTTAATTGGATCTATGTACATAGTGACTATATAACAACATCTTCCTCCCGATAGAAGATTTTAACCGCGAGTCTGCGAGCTCCATTATTCTCCCATCTTTAATACGTTTACTTCTTTACATGGTATCAGCCGCTATCGATCTAACATGTCCGATTCCACAAACGCAAACAATAGTTTTACTCTCACACAAGGATCATCTTCCAATAAAGTTATTTATCACTTATCGAATCTCTCTCTGAAACTTGATCGAAATAACTTTCAGATTTGAAAGAGTAATATCATGAATTCTCTTCAAATCTTCCATCTCAATTCTTTTATTCTATCCTACAATCCACCACCCGCTACTGTGATGTCGAAAAACGACTCGGTTGAACCATCTATCACTGTCCCAAATTTGAAATATAAGGAATGATACCAATATGATTTGTACATCCTTCTTTGGCTCAAACAAATAATTTCAGATCTCTTTCTTCCTTATGTTATCACTGTCAGGTCCTCTTTTGAAGCATGAAACAAAATTGAGTGCCTTTTTCAAACCTAAGAAAAATTCCGTGCGAGGCAACTCAAATGGCAACTTCATTCTCTTTAAAAAGGATTTTTTTCTATTCTCAAATATTTTGAAAAGAAACGAGCTCTACTCGATACCTTAGCCGAAAGCTCTCAAATTATCTCAGATGATGATTTTGTCTCATATATTATCTATGATCTTGATTCATCCTTTGGTTCTTTTTGCACAACTCTCAACTTATATGTTGAACCTATTACTCCCACCGGCCTACTAGGACTTCTTCTTCAAAAAGAAGAACGAATAAATAAAGAGGCTCAACTTATTTTAGCTTTTTCTGCACCCACTGCCAACTTGGCCAGAACTTCCAGGGCACCTACTTCTGCATAAACACAATCCAATTATTCACACCAACTATCTCATTCATCTACCTATCAAAATTCACATCCAAATCATCGTCGTTCCTAATGTCAAATATGTGGAAAATTTGGCCATGAAGTAGTGAATTGCTACCAACACCTTAATACCACTGCGTACCCTCCAATACACACCAAATTTAAGTCCGACACAACCTCGATCTTCACATCCGCCTATCATTTCCAATACCCATGCTTCATCTGTGATTGTTGATCCATTATGGTATTTTGACTCCGGTGCTTCTCATCATGTTACTCCAGATTTGACACAGCTATCTATGAACAAAGAGACACACAAGCAATTACCTCTTCTCAACTTCCATGTCCTAATAAATCACCTTCTCTCATACCTTCTAGTAATTTTGTTTCACCTTCACCTTTACAATCCCGCTCTCCTCTTCTCATTCCGCCTACCCTTCAAATACTCCATCATATTTTTGACCATTAAATAACTCTCACCATAAAATGGTAACTGATTCTAAAACCAATTCCTTCGCCCCAAAAGCCTTAACCACATCCAAACATCCCCTTCCAGTTGATCCCTTACCTATTGAGGAACTTAAAAATTTTAACCAGGCTTCCAAACTTCCTCAATGGCAGTAAGCTATGCAAACAGAATTTTCTGCTCTTATGTGAAATAATACATGGAAACTTATTCCACCTCCTCCTAACTCTAATGTTGTTGGTTGTAAGTGGATTTACAGGATAAAGCATTATGTTGATGGCTCCATTGAGCGCTACAAAGCTAGTTTAGTAGCCAAGGGGTTTCATTAAGAGGAAGGAGTTGACTATTTTGATACGTTTAGTCCTATGATCAAACCAACTACTATTCGGTTAGTTCTCTCCATTGCCCTCACTAAAGGATGGTCTTTGCATTAACTTGATATTAATAATGCTTTCTTAAATGGAGAGATTCATGAACAGGTATTTATGGAGAAATCAAAGGGGCTTGTCAATCCTCAATATCCAAACTAAGTCTATCTCCTCAAAAAGACTCTTTATGGCCTTAAACAGGCTCCTTGAGCATGGTTTACCAAGTTCAAAAATTTTCTTATCTCTTATGGTTTTAATTCTTATCATTATTATTGCACTCTATTTGTCCGACAATCGCAATTTATTAATCAATTTACTAGAACACTCCATGCTACTTTTTCCTTGAAGGACCTTAAACCTCTTCACTTTTTCCTTGGAATTGAAGTTACCAGACATAAAGATACCATTCTGCTCACTCAACAAAAATACATCCGAGATGTTTTTCTTTGCGCCAAAATAGCTGAAGCCAAACCTATCTCTACTCCAGCTACCCCAGGGTCTCGCCTTGTTCATGATGGTGATTCTTTACCCGATCCTCACCTATATTGGAGTATTGTTGGGGCTCTTCAATATGCCACTATTACCCATCCCAAAATTTGTTATGTTGTCAATCGGGTGTGCCAGTTTATGCATAATCTGTCCATAACTCATTGGGCTACTGTTAAGCGTATCTTTTGATACCTTAAAGGTACACTTCACCATGGTCTCCACTTTACGCTCATGCAATGACTCCATCTTGGTAGCCTTCTCTGATGCTGGTTGGATCTCTGACCTTGATAACAGCCGCTCTCAACATGGATTTTCTCTTTACTATGATGGTAATTTAGTAAGTTGGTGCTATAAGAAGCAAAAATTAGTCTCTCGCTCTAGTACAGAAGCTGAGTATCGAGCTCTTTCCTTTGCTACTACCGAGATTATTTGGATCAAGCAACTTTTACATGAATTAAATGCTCCTCTTAAAGAGCCTCCGATTCTACTGCATGACAATTTAAGTGCTACTTTTATCTCTGCTAATCCAGTCATTCATCAACGGTCAAAACACATCAAGCGTGACTATCATTTTGTACAGGAGAAAGTAGATGATAATTTACGTGTTGTTCGCTTTGTTAGATCTCAAAATCAAATAGAAGATATCTTTGACCCTCACCATTCACTTGTCGGGGGTATTAACTAAAAATCTCTCACAGTAGCTGTGTAGATAGGAACCAACAGATCACTTTATCTTGTTCGTATTTTTTTCGTAGTATTGAATAACTGATGCATTTTATATTATTATTATTTATTGTAGATATCTTAATCCTGTAACAAGATCCATGTACATAGTGACTATATAATAATATCTTCCTCTCGGTAGAAGATTTTAACCGAGAGTGTGAAATCCATTATTCTCCTATCTTTAATACGTTTACTTCTTTACACATATCAATTTGAACCAACTATATCTCAAGAAACAATTAAATGAAAGATTTACAAGATCTGGTAACACGATCAATTAATTCTTCCCCTCTTTTTCCTCTTATTTTAAGGTTTTTATATACCTATTAGTTTTTTCTTATTTAATATCTTGAGTAATAACTAATGATTATTTTACCTTCCAGGAGTAGTAAGGATTGAATTGACAAAAATAATAATTAAAGCCTTCTTAATCTTGAAAAAGTGGCAAAGGTCATGGATAATTTTATTTTTACTAGAAAGAAAATAGGAGGACCAACGTGAATAACTATTCATATGTTATATAACTCGTAGGGGAGTTGAATATTTGCAATCTGAAGTTGAACAAGCTCAATTTCATTATATGATTTGTAGATAAGGCTAGGCTGGAGGTAATCTGATCATAGAGATATAATATAAATTTTCATTCCACACATTAATGTATCTTCTATGTGAATTATGACATGACTATGATCTTGTACCACTATTTTATAACAGATATGATGGCTAAATGATTGGCTTTCTTTTCTGTTACTACATGGTAGTACGGTATTAAAGAATAGGCAATAATGCAATAGTCAGAAAGAGATATGTTTGGTTGGAAAATATACCAAACCATGTCTATATCCGAGCAAAAGGATTGTGTAAGGCATTTCAGATGTGATAGGCCTGAGAAGGAAAATATATATTTTTCAAGTTATCTATTTACCCCAAAAAATCATCATTTTTATTAACAATCAAATTTATAAATTCGAGTTAAAATAGATGGATCGATACATGAATATAATCTTCACAGATGGATCAATACATGAATATAATCTTCTAGGAGAAAAGGAAAAATGCAAGTAAGGGGAGTTTTCATGGCTTCTTCAATGAGAGTTCTAAGGTAAGAAGAATAAGAAAACAAAAAGATATGTTTCTTGGGAAATAGGATTTTCTAATGTGTTTCATTTCTCTGTGAGCCTTTTTTATAGCCCACAAAATTTGAAGTGTCGCTTCAATGTGAAACAATGACACGCTTAGAACTGAAAAAGTAGCACATGCCAATGGATGCTTCGGTTAAGGATAACAGGGGTAGGTGGGATCATGGATCGAGGTTGATTGTTGATCTCTCGAGGGTCAATATGGAGGTATCTAGTCGTGAAATGGTCCTTCCCTGGTGAAGCTTCCAATGGGATGCTTGATTGTGAAATATTTTTGCATATACATGTGTCGAGGCGTATAAAGATAGACTAGGATCGGCTCTTTACCTATTTCCTAGATATTGATGAGCACTCATCTTCTCTATGCCATGGGTCTAGATCATCCTTTTTTACTAGATCAGATTTTTCACCATATCGATAGTCCCACTACTTTTTGGATATCTAATGCAATGTATCCGAAAGTGGAAGATCTTTTCGTACCAACTCCACAAGCTGGAAGTGATTGATAATTTATTGCACATGAAAAAGTATTGGTGTCATCGTGCCTAGGATTCCTGGTTTCGTTCTTCCTTCCACGCCCAAGTCGCTACAAACTTAAGGTCATCTTTTATACCTTTTGACTAAACACCTGGGCTTGTTGCCTCATTAAAAATCTAACCAATATAAATTCGTCTAGGACAAAAACCTCGACCAGGTATCTTTAACTTCCTCGATAATTACGCCATTCTAGTGCAGCCTCTAGTCATAAGCTTATCTTCCTTAGGTCTTTTAATTTGAAGAGTTTGTCATGTCAAGTTCTATGGTGTACTCGCGGGTTCTAGTGATTAGAAATATCTTTAAATTGCTTAGTGAAAATTAAAAGAAATTTTACCTGTTCATGTGGGGATGCGTGATCCACCCTAGCCATTTGAATAGAGGCTACCTAGGCCCTGCTCATGAAAGTGGGGTTTTTTAACTCGAGGAGGATATTATCGTGGACACTTAGTTTTCCTTTTATAACCTCAATTGTCCATTTGATGACTCTTTTCCAGAGTTTAGCTTATAGCTTAACCTGAATGTGTTTTAGTATGTGTCGGCTTAGCAATCAGGGAGAAATGCCTCAATTTATTTTAAAGAGGCTACAGATTAATTAGAATCCAATCTCATATGTTGTGTATGCTGTAGAGATAGTACTTTGAGCTGAAGTTGTAGTACTTGACAATTAAATTAGAGGGGTGATCGAGTTATTTTTAGGTGTAACTTTAGTCCCACATGTTTTGATTGCTATTGTTTTATTTATTACAATTAGGTTCCTGAGATTATTTAAAAGAACAGATTCGATCCTCTGACAAGTTAGTCAGTGAAAGAGAGGTCGTTTGTCCTTTTCTGATGAGTGGACCAATAGCTCATTAGTCATTATACACCTTATAATTCCTTTATTATCAAGCAACAAAATATTATCTTAAATTAGCATAGCTCTTAGTAGTAGTTTTAGCTTGGTTTGTTCTTGCTAAGGTATTGTGAATACACCATTTGATATCAGAGCAGTGATCCTCGTACTGTAGTTATGGCTTTTGATTTCCAAATAATTGCGGATGCTTTAGCTTGGATCTCCAACATCACTATGAGGCAAGATCATATGGAGAAAGCTAGAGACACGGCTATGGAAGAGCTAAGTGAGTCCACTGTGACCAATAGTAGAAGGGGCGATAAGGATAAAAATATTGCGTATAAAGATTACTCTCCCATCATTGGCCCTTTTGGAGGTGGGATTCATACTCTAGGGACCTCGGGGCATGCTGGTTACGCCATGAGTGGTGTGCCTACTGGAAATAACCCTGGCCCACCTAACGGAGAAAGACCAGGAGCTCAATTACATATTCCAAACACCCATAATTTGCTGTCTAAGGTTGGTAAGCTTGATTTTCCCAAATTCGACGGAATTGAGTTGAGAACTTGTCTTTACATGATAGAACAACTTTTTTGATTGATAATATTCATCCCTTCTAACGTGTTAGAATAGTTTCAATTCATCTTGATGTGGTTGCAATTAAATGGCATCAGGCTTATCTCAAGAGTAGATTACACATGCCACTCCTAGCTGGGAAAAATAAATATATGTTGTGATTGACAGGTTTGGCGTGGAATATGAAGATCTTATGAGAAAGATTAAACTTCTTACTCAAACTAGAGATATCTAGGAATACCAAGATAAATTTGACAAAGCTATGTCAAGGCTCTCATTATCAACTGAAAATGCCATTAGTTGTTATGTTACGGGCCTTAAGGTGGAAATAAGGGATCTAGTAAAAGCTCATAGACCATCCCCATGCCTACCAACTAGACAGACTTCATAATTCAACCTTCCTAGCCCAATAAAAATCCTCAAAATCCCTCCACAACCATTCTCTAGAAACTTCTTTCATTCCAAAAAGCCTCACTAATATTCCATTTAAACCTTTCTTCAAACCTACTTCCTACTGAACCCCATCAGAAAACTATAACCAGATTGGAAGAAATAAGAGGGAAAAACTCACCCCTGCTGGGCTTGATGATAAAAAGCTTAAGAGGTTATGTTACTTTTCTGATGAAAAATCCTTCCCAGGCCACAAGTGTAATACACCAAACAACTTTACATGTTGGAGTTGGACAAAAGGGGAAAACATTGCTGTTGATCATGATAAACAGGAGATTTCCCAGTAACTGTGTATGATAGAAATGGAGGGTGAACATGTTGAGGTACAAAAAATAAATGGGCTGGAAGTTGTACCTGGCCAAGAGGTGCAGATTGAAAACACGTATGCCATTTCATTCAATGCACTGAATGGAATTTCTAATTACCAAACTCTGAGCGTAATTGGTTATACTGTCATAGTCCTATTCGTGTAATCATAGACTCTGGTAGCACAACTTTATTAACTCTAAGGTGGTAGAAAAATGGGTTTCCCAACTGAAAAATATGAGTTCTCAGTTAGTTAAGATGCCAGATAGAAGCACTGTATCTACTGACTTGCTATGTCACCAGTTCAAGTGGTTAATGGGGGGCACTACCTTCACTTTTGATATACTGGTATTACCCTTGGGCTGTTGTGATGTAGTATTAGGGGTTAGATGGCTTATCACTATTAGGGATATTGTCATGGATTTTAGTAAGTTAACTATAAAGTTTAGTTATAGGGGTAGAGAACATTTATTGAAATGGGAGACTCCTAAATTTAAGAGTATTGATGCAAAGTCCTTAAACAAGGCAGTTCAGTGTAGTTCTTAGTTATTCCTGATCAAGGTGGATGTACTTAGTGAGGAAAATGTCAGGTTTGATCAGTTACCGGTGTATTGAATTCAGCAACTGCTTGATGAATATGAGCTCTTGTTTGCAGAACCTACTAATCTACCACCTACCAAAGAAGACCACTTGTAGCAAGTGCTAATCCTATCAATATTAGGCTCTACAGATTGATAATGCTTAACTTACATCATTATTTTGGTGCAAGGCGGTCGTAATCAATATAATAACCTAACTTAGGTTGGGGTCGAATCCACGAGGAGTGTAATTTAGATTTCAAGACCTATGTACGTTGAAAGTCACTTGGTATTGACCTGTAATATAGACTTAAAGCAAAACTTAAACTAAATTTGGGGGGGGGGGGGTATGATTTAAGACTTAGCTTAAAAAAAGGTCTATTTATGACACTAAATGAGAGTGACAATTTGTTGAATAAAATCCAATGAGCGATAAGCCTTGGGATTATACTATCCTAGGGGTCAATGATGTATGGGTGTTTGAGGGTTAGTTCACTTCTTAGTCAAAGATTTGGGTAGGCTAGATTTTAACTATTAGTGTTAGTATTTCAACAAAGCACTAAGTTTCACTCATGGATTCTTTCGAATACCTCATGAGCATGCCAAACTTACCAATCCAAGACCTCAACTTAGCATCCCTATCTCTAGGATGATGCCCATCAATCTAGCTATACCACATACCATTCTCATTTCTAAGATAATGCTAAGGGAAATAACTAGTATCAAATAGTTGTTCACAATTACTCATCACCTACATCCCTCATTCAAGGGTGATGTGGGATCCTAGTGAATTGGAGCTTTCACCCACAACTCTTAATTCAACCATAGAGTAATAGCAAAACCCAACATCAATTACCAATAATATAGACTAAAAATCAACACCCATACACATTAACACCCTATTGAAGAATAATCCCAAGATAAATATTTAGCTACTCAAGAGATTGGAGAAAAGGGATATACCCCAGTTAACATTCAGTGCTTCCATTGAAAATTAAATCAAGAGTAATCCATACTTTAATATCAAATTACAACTAAAAAATCTCTTGGAAAATGTAGCAACAATTGTCCTTTTCCCAAATTTGAATGTTTACTCAACACTCAAAATTCAAAATTAGTTTCAAGATGCCCTAGTTGTGCAAGGGTTTGAGCTTTTAGGTTTTGGGATTCAGTTGTGTGGATTGACCACTCTGTCATTAGAGGATTTTTACCCCATCGCGATCGCCCTTGGTTGATCGTGATCACAACTCCCGTGATCGTGGTAATCCCCTCACAATTGTCGGGATTTAACCTGGCTTTGACTGGGCACGATCGTTCCCCTTAGGCCACAATTACAGTACTTAAGGGACGATTACTACTTTAGCTTGTGCAATCACTTTGCTCTTTTGCTTCCCTTTTTAGTTTACTTCCTCCTTTTCTTCCAATTACCTGTAAACAAACAAACCATAGGAATTAGTGCATTCAATTGGAGAATTAGACTCATTTACATAATTTAAATCATAGTAATGTGAAAGAATTTAACATCAATGAGTGGTAAATTTTCCACTCATCAACACCCCTACCTTAAATCTTTGCTTGTCCTCAAGAAACCCTACTTCTCTTTCAATGAAACTACTCAACTATAAGCCCATTCATCTGACCAAATAATCACAATGACTCTTAACTCGATTAGCGCCACTAACTAGTTGTCGAGCATAGGAAAAACTATCTGCACAACTCCTCTCAAAATCAAACACACTTTCAAGGATGCAAAAGACTTTTAAGAATAACCAAGCAACAACCGCTAACTCTCTAGGAGTGACTCTCTATCAATAGTGACTTAACTATACTCTTTTGTCTCATTTTTGAAAGATGACAACTTCACCCACCTCAACTAGTCCATATGCCTCCTCACTAAAAGAAGTCCTATATACCAAAATATCTATTATGAAAGAAGGGACAAAAGTGAAAGCACTCATTCTCACAAAGAACTTCTGTAATACCCCGTATTTTTGTGCTAGAATCCTAAACGTCGTTTCTGCGCATCTAAGATCTAATCCAAGTGATTATCACATGAATACAAGTTTCATGATCATTATAATAGTTTATGGAGTAGTTTAGAGGTGGAAAATATTTATAGCAATGACATAGAACAAGGTTGAGCTAAGACCAATTGATTCATCCAAAGTTTGACATTCAATTCTACAAGGATCAACTTCAAACGTATATATCTCTTAATATACATAGAATTTTTCATCCCAATAACTTTCAAATTTTAGATAATTCAATTAGCTTTCCAACGATACTAATTTTGCAAAAATTTGATACCCGAGCGAAGAGTTATGTCCATTTTCGTGAGAGGCAGTGTGCGATGGGCAATGCGCCGCCCAATCAAATGTGTGCGATTAGGAGTGCGAGGCATACTTAAATGTCTTCCATAAGGTGTACGACTCATACCTTAAGGTCTGCCATGGGTTTTTCACCGCATACCTCACTTCTAAGTGCCAAAAACACCCCTATATATGTCTATAACACGGGATTAAACTCCCATAACACCAAAATAAGTTTACTTTCTCTCAAAATCACCAAGAACATTCATTAGGGTTTCAACCTAAAAATTCAAATATCTCAAGATTCAACCATGAGTTTTCAATAATTCTTCGAGATTTGGAATCCCCATTCTGAGAGCTACAAGAAACACTCATTATTTTCATGAATAGAGTCCCAAGGTCAAGAGTTCATTCAAAGCTTCAAGTTTAAGGTATGTGGGGTTTTTCAACAAGAACACCCTTTCGTTCTTCTGTCCAAATTGATTTTTCTTTTATGAATATACATGATTTTACATGTTTTGATATGAATTTGAAGCATGAATTTATACCCTATATGGTTTTACATGAGATTATGATACTCTCTATGTTTTGAAAGTTGAATTGAATGAGAATGATGACATTTTTGTACATAAAGCTGAATTTTCCAGATTTTAGAGTAAGTTATATATATTTATGATGAAAAGCATGAATCTTGAGAAAATTTAATATGGTTTTGATGTATGAGACCTCGAGTCCTAATTGGGATTGTACTTTGAGAAATTATGTGCTATAAGCACAATGAGATTTGAATTCCAAAGCTAATTTTCTTTACCAAGATGTATGATTATAAAACTGAAATTTTAAGTTTTAAGTGATTATTTTTGTGCTTATGTCATAAAGTATGAAACTTTCGAAGGTTTTATGGTGATATTAATGTATGAGTTTTTGGAACCCTATTTGAGATTATTATTTTGAGAAAATCATGTGGTATAAACACCTTGAGTTTAAATAATTTGAGATGATAAAGAAGCTTTGACCTTTTGGTCATAAAAAGGGTTGTTTTTGAAACCGAGATGAGAAAAGAAATTCACTTTTATTGATTTATTATGAAAGGGGTAGCATGATGGCTCCTGTTGTGAATTGTTGAAATATTTATTAGTGGATTTTCTTTTAAAAAGATCCAAGCTAAGTCCGGGAGTAATCTTTAGCACCGAACGGGAGGTATAGCAGGATTGGTACTTCCCTAGAACTACGTGCCCCCGTAGGTTGTGAGCCTGAGGCTAATTTATATAGTGATCACTAGTGTTTTGATTGATGATTTAAGGTCCTACTTCGATGGCAAGGATAGGACAGCTCTCCCCAACGTGGGTTAGACGTTAGACTCCATGTAGCTCACATGGTTTATGTCAGTTGTAAGAGACTCATAATGTGTGTATGTGTATTCTCTTATCTAATATGAAAAGTCTTATTCTTCTATCTGAGATGAAAACA